>NC_056729.1:930610332-930677832 GCF_019279795.1 Protopterus annectens
GCACTAAAAGGAGGACAGTCTTTATGAGCACAGATAACTTGAATTTTAAGTAAACAAAGGTAATTTAACTGCTGGTGGAAAAAAAATCCATAAGAGATACAAAGATATACATAGCTCATGCTCATTTTACCAAGTATATTTTGGGTGTGGTAGAATTTAAAGAACAGTATTTGTAAAAACTGGATGACATATGGTGCAACAGTTTACGAATCAATGTACTGTTAGCTACAATATCTCTGAAAAAACAATATACATTATAAATAACATTGCTTCATTGAAATGGTTATTGTTCATTTTTTATAATATTTATATAGCTTTATTTATTGTTGTTAAGAACTGTTTTAGCATTGTCCAACATTCATTTCATTGTGTGATTTTGTTAATAGATATGATTAATACCTCCTAAAGTCATGCACAGATTTGTTAAAAAAACTGAGTTTCAAGTAGGCATGCGATATGGCCTGTCATAATGTCATGTGAAATATGGAACTTTGTTTCTGTGACCATGTATTTTAGTTTAATGTAATCAAGCTGGAGAGAAAACTCCTAACTACTGTCATATCTGCTGAAGGATGTGAAACTGTGATTTATCACTGTTTTCTTATTATAGTTATGTACACAAGTGTTGTTATTGTTTATAATTCAGCCAAATTTAACTTTACTTATGGGCTAAGCATTTTTTTTCCAAACACGTTTATTGAATTATCACTTGTGACATAGGCAAATTTACATTCATATAAAAGCAACCACACTCCGATCAAGAACTCCTTGATATCTATAAACCTAACAAAAACATTGGAAAACTAGTATACAAATACACTGTAGCCAAAGCCTGGAATAAGCTCCCCAGTACATAAGAGCCATCTCCCACCCCAAGCACTTCAAAAAAGGAGCTAAAACAACTCCTACTTAACACAAAGTCCTGCCCCTGTCATGGCCCTCCCTAATCCTCCACACCCCTTTGTCTCCAGTATCCTGTACACGAATATTACACTCCTCCATTTTTCTCTAAGGGCACTGTTTATTTCATTGTAACTTCACAAGCTAGGCTACTACATCACATGTAAATATGTATATATTAAGCTCTACTTTAACTATTCTTCTCTTTATTATAATTTAGCTCTGCTTTAATATCTTTCTGTTAAGACATGTCATATACTAACACTGATTTTCTTTTCCTCTCTTATCTAATATCGCCATTCTTTTTTGTTAAACAAAAACATTTCCCTTTTTCCAAATGTGTTAATTAGAACAAGTTTTTCATTTTTTTTCTGTACTCATAAATATTTTTTGTGTATACATTACTACTTTTGGTCTATACAACTCTGGAGCTTTTCTCCTTGGGCCTCCACTGAAAATGGGCTGCTGGCTCAGTTGGATCAACCTGGTTAACGAATGTCAAATAAATAAATAAATAAACATAACAAACATTTTACTTCACATATATTACTATATATCACATAACCTAAGCAACATTACATAAATTATTCAATTCCTGATTTTTTTAACAAGAAATAGCTTTATTAAACCATCACTTACAATATAAGCAATCATACATTGCTTCCACACCTTTAGACCGCAAAAGGAACATGTGAAAATAAAAGAAGGTGGTGTTTCAATCTATATTACAGATAAATTCATCTCACTTCTAGTTAGACTAGACAACTCCATGGAGTTACTCCAGGTCCAGGTTACAGTGGGTAAAATCCCCATTCAAGTCCTAGCCACTTATAAATCCCCCTCCATGGGTCACGACACCCATGAAGCCTACTTTACCAAACTGAAGACAATCCAAATTTTACCAAACACACTGGTTATGGGGAATTTCAGTTATCCCACCATCAACTAGGAAACCTACTCTAGCCCAAACTCGCTAGCACAAAAGTTCCTTGACTTTGTGAATTCAAATGGCCTAGAGTTAATTCTCCATACCCGAGCAAGTGGAACAAACATTCTAGATCTGATCCTCACCAACATGTCCAACAGGTGTATTGCTGCAACTGTTGGACCCTCATTAGTTAAAACTGACCACAAATCAGTCACCTTCGAACTGATACTAGCACCAGAACTCACAAAGGGTGAAATCAGACTAAAAACTTCACCAAGGCAAACTATACCCTCCTTGGTGAAGGTATAAATGCATTCCAAGCCTCACCCCAAGCTGAAAGTGGTAACTATGCCAAACCTTACACTAAAGCCCAGTACAATCACTTGCATAAGTGTATAAATTTGGCTGTACCAGATAGAATCAAAGCCAGAGTCCCAAGTAAAATCAAGCTGCCAATGTCGACTTCCAGCATTAACAAACCCTACAATAAATGCAAAATATTGCTGTCCAAGAAAACAAAGACAAGGACCCAACAATGGAAAAGCACCTTCCTCAGCATTGACAGGCAAATAAGACAACTTGTCAAATCCTCCAGGAGATCCTTTGAGAGAAACCTAGTAAGTACTGTCAAGGATAAACCATAAGGCCTTTTAAAGCTATGTATGTACAGCGGTTAGCATTGCCGCCTCACAGCAAGAGGTTCACCGGTTCGATTCTTGGCTGGGTTGCCTTCTGTGCGGAGTCTGCATGTCCTCCCTGTGGTCGCGTGGGTTTCCTCCGGGTGCTCCGGTTTCCTCTCACATCCCAAAGACATGCTGTAGGTGGATTGGACACTCTAAAATTGGCCCTAGGTGTGAGTGTGTGCATGTGTGTGCCTTCTGTGGAAGGTTGGGTGCCGGGCTGGCAACTCAACACTGTAAAACTCCACTGCCAATCATGAGCAGACAGGTGATCCGCTGTGGCGACCCCTAACCGGGAAAAGCCAAAAGAAGAAGAAGAAGATGTAACCTAAAGGGTAGGACCCAAGCATGTGCAAAACTGATAGCCAATTTTATCACACACACTGACCCAACAGAGATAGTGAACCTGCTAGTGGATAGGTTTGTCGAAAATTTCACTCCATTATCCCTTCCTAACTTACAAACCTCCCCCAACCCCCCGCCCAACCTTACATATCTGAAGAGCAGGTCCTCAAAGCCCTTTCCAAGGCAAAGAACACAGCCTCTATGGGACCAGATGACATCCAAGGCTGGTTTGTTCCTGTGGAATTGAGAACAGCTACAGTTATTCCCCTCCACAAAGGTGGCCTAGCAACAGACCCAGGTATTACAGACCCATAAGCCTGACCAGCCTCATCTGTAAGGCCATGGAAGGCATCATTATGGAACTCATAAATAAACACATAGGTGACCTTCAGGCCATTGAACATATCATTATGGACCTCATAAATAAAGACATAGGTGACTTTCAAACCCTGGGCCTTACCCAATTCAGCTTCATGAAGGGCAGATCCTGCCTGGTAAATCTGGTGAATTTCTTTGAAATTGTGACTAAGGCCATTGATGAGGGCAAATCTGTGCACACAGCATACCTCAACTTGGCAAAGGCTTTTGACACAATCCCACATTCAGGCATTACTGATAAACTTAGCAAACTGAATGTAAACCTCTTCATTGTAAGATGGGTTGCCAACTGGCTCACAAACTGGACACACACTATCAAAGTGGGTGACTCCACATCAACCAGCAGACCTGTTACCAGTGGGGTGCCACAGGGGTCAGTGCTGGGCCCGCTACTGTTGGTTTATACATCTCAGACGTTCAGGTCAAAACTAAAGGGTTGTGGCTGACCAAGTTTGCAGATGACTGCAAACTAGGTGCTGTCATTGAATCTCCAAATGATGTCAGTGTACTCCAGGATGGTCTTACACAGACCAGCGACTGGTGTAATAGTCATGGTCTCAAACTGAATGCAAAGAACTGCATCTTCATTCCCTTCAACACAAATAATGCCCATGCACACTATCAAATCTATAACAATACTCTAAGTACCCAAGAAGTGGTAAGGGACCTGGAATCGAAGGTTTACCGCAACCTTAACTTTGACCAGCACGTGTCTACCATTGTAAGGAAAGCTTTCTGGTTCCCTATAAGAAGACCGTGGGTCGAACTCAAAAGCCTGAAATGGCAAAATATAGAAGGGGCTTTTAAGCAAATTCTTTCCCTGGTATATTTAAGTAGGGGTGTGTGGGGAGGGCGAAGCCCCCCACTTAATGTAATGTTTAAAGTATAATTTTTTTTTTTTTTTTTGTTGGAACAGCGATTTTTTTCCCTAGGAAAAAAATCGCTGTTCTGACAGTTTGAAATTGTAAGCTTTTGCTTACATAGGGACGATTAATCACCATTCGCTTTTTTAAGCATTTGGTGATCTAATATAGACCCAGCTTTTCACGTAGCTCACTTGATTAATAAAGAAATCTCCTCGAGAGCAAAAGAAGTTATAACCCCCCCTATATTTGGCACTTATCAGGCCCATAATTGAGTATAACGCCCCATTCGCTATGTATCTACAGCAATTAGAGAGAGACCTCAGAGGTTTGTAACAAAGAAGAGCAAGGGCCTCCAGCATGTGCCTTATACAGACTGTCTAAAAATCCCTGTCAATAACTTTGTATTATATAGACTTCTTAGGGGAGACTTATGCCTCCTTATAACTTATGTCTCCTTGAGATGAATGAATTGACCTGGCAGATCCATTTGGATTCAGTACACTGGCCTGGACTAAATAACAGCATGTCTATAGCCAGCATTTTAAAATTGAAAGCCCTGAATAGATGGAATTATTTATAGTAGTTCATTTTTTAGTGAGAATTTCATATGTATTTAAATATTATGAAGGATATGAAGTCTGAAACGTAAAATGTCTATCTCATTATCTAGTGACTTCAAGTTAGGGAGGAATAACTTCAGGGGCAAAGTGTAAAATATGTCTTGTTATATAGTTAAAGCTGCTAGAATAATGTGTTTTCTACTAGTACACATTTTTCTGAAGGGCATGAAGTCTGAAACTCTGTCTGTCATTATATAGCGGCTTCAAGTTAGAGAAGTCACAACAAGGAAAAAGTTTAAAATATTGCTGTTATAACCATAGAAAGTTAGTAGAAAAATGTGTTTTGTGACAACATGTATTTTCTGAAGGATTATTAAGTCAGAAACTTCATATATATGTTAATAGTAAGAATAAACATTTTTTGTGTTTGTTTTTTAAAATACTTCATAGTTTTTAATGTCAGGGTTTATGTTTTACTATTCATGCACATTTACATGTTTCACTTTTTCTTAATGTAATTTTTAAATCAAATCTTTTTATGTGTAAGTAAGATACTGTGCTTTTAAATATGAGTCAGGAAGTGATGTCATGCTTTAAAAGTATTTAACCAGGCAGTCATTTTTTGTAATTGTCTGATGAAGTTCCTTGTAAATGCTTTTTAGAACGAAAGCGCTTACTTGCAGTTTGAAAAATAAATCCAGCACCTGTTTATGAAGGCTTGAGCTTTTTTGTGTACTTCTTAGCTTCGTTTGGTTTTGGAGACTTATGCCTGGCCTACAGAGCAACCCAACACCCAAACCTAATGAACTTATCCGTAAATCAAATGGGTCTAGGGGTACTTGTTTCAAGGTCTTAAATATGGCCTGTGACTTAAACAGGACATGCTGGAGGGACAGACTTATCTCCCAGTGACTGCCTTGTCTTTGGAACAGGCTATCAATTCATGTGAAACAGAGCACCTCTATGAATCTGTTCAAGAGAAACCTGGATGAGTGGATTGGGCACCATAAATTTTTACTGGGGATAGCACCTACAACCCTCTTGGACATGGGCAGTCATCACTAAATGCAATCTTGGGTATTGACTAGTACCTCTGCTGTATTACATTGGATTGAAACAGCTAGGCTTAAAATGGCCTCTGGGTCAATAGCCTAGTAATCTCCTATGATCTTATGAAAACAAACCACACCAACACAACCCTAGTTGCAAGCGTTTTACATCACATACCATACTGACGCACTCCAAGTTGTAAACTTTATACATCACTTGTAATCTACTCAATCTTTTTCAGCCAAACATTACATAGCTCATTTAACTCCTGCTTCCTTTTAAACCTCATTCCCCCTTGTATGTATTGTTCCCACAATTCCTATTTTTTACTATGTAGTTTGCTCCTACCCTTTTCTAAAGATCTCAATTGCAGTTGTTTTATTTCTGTTACTATATTTACTGCTTCCAGTTTAGTTGGTTTACATTTTGATTTCCATTTTCTAGTAAGTGTTTTTTAGTTAGGCAGTATTATTAGACACAGCAAGCCTTTACCATGCCTTGGAAATTCTAATTCTGTATCATAGCTCAGAGAAATCATCTCCTTCATCAGACCAATCTGTCCACCCAGCATCTTCAACAGTGTATCTCTCAGGGAATCCTTAAAGTCCGCCAATTCACCTCACTCCCAGAAAATATGTTCCCAATTATCTCTTTCTTCCCCATCGCACCTCCAACATTTACTGTCTGCCTGAAGAAAATTCTCTGGAGTCTTCTTGGAGTATAGAAATATCTATGCAAACATTTCCAGACAAAAATCCTAAATCTTCTAGATTTTGTTGCATATTTGGGAGACATACATATATCTTCCCATTGTTTCTTTGTGAATTGCTTACCCAGTCTCTCTTCCCAATCCTTTCAAACTTCCAGTGATTGATTCTTATAGTTATCATGCAATATTTTATATGCTCTACTAATTATTCCTTTTTTTAATGGCAGCTTCTTTTCTAGGTTCTATTAAAAACTCTACCAGTGTTGGTCTTTCATTTAGGTTTTTCATTATAAGTTCTCTTTACCTATATTCTGATAT
This sequence comes from Protopterus annectens, assembly GCF_019279795.1. NCBI lineage: Eukaryota > Metazoa > Chordata > Ceratodontiformes > Protopteridae > Protopterus > Protopterus annectens. Next base: position 930,617,067 of record NC_056729.1, read on the forward strand.
CAATCCCTAAATAGGGAAGGCAATATCTAATCTGCAGTCCAAATAAATTCTTGACATCTTCCCATTCTATCGTCTTTCCCTCTCTAGTTATTTGTTCCCAATACTGTGGTTCATTTTCAGGAAATACAAATGCTTTAACAGCTTTGGCCTTACTTTTGACATTCTTTTAGCCATTATAGACATGAGCACTTTATAATCATGGTTTAGTATTGAAATGGGCCTGTATGAAGCTGGATCTGATGGATCTTTACCTTCTTTAGGTATTACACTTACCACTGTGTTCTTCCAGGATGTTGGTACTTCTCCTCCTCTTAAAATACTGTTAAACAGAACCTTCCAGATCTTTATCAGTTTTTCCCTCCTAGCTTCCAAACTTTCACAGCAGTGCCATCTATTCTTGGGGACTTTCCTGTAGATTGGTTATACATCACAATTTTTATCTCATCTCCTCCTATCCTAACTGTTACTAACTGAGCCTCAGCTATCTCTACCCTTGGCATATTTAATTATTCCATAAACATTTCCATTTGTATCTTTTCATTTTCATATTTCTCTGCTTTATAGAGACTTTCATAGAATTTCCAAAATATTTCTAATACCTCTTTAGAATCTCTTGTTACCTTCCTTGTTTCAGTCTACCCTAAGTTTGGTGAAACGCCTTTCTACTTTCTGTTGCCTAAGTCATTGTGATAAGTTTTTGTGCTCTAGTGTCGTTATTAAAAAACAGTTGCTTAATAGCAACCTTTCTAAACTCATGCATATTATCAAGGTAATCCCTTATTTTCTGTCTAGCATTCTGCAGTTGATCCCCTTCTTGTTCTGTGAGATTCCCCCTATTCTGAAATACTTGAGCAATTGTCAGTCCCTCTAAATAATTCTTGTTACTTCTTAACCATAAGCTCCCTTTCTTTTATTTCCACCCAATTAACACCACCTTAATTTTATCCCACTCCCTAGCTATATTTTCAAAAGAAATTTCTATTCTCTCTAACAGCTCCTGAATAATTTCCACTACCCATTGCTTAAATTCCTCTCTTTTCAACAGATAAGTGGAAAAGTGCTAATGTCTCATTTTTATTTTATTGCCCTGTGCTTTTATTTTAGCTGTTATTGGCCAATAATCTGAAATAGTTATTGGGTGAGTATCAAGCCCTTCAATTAAATGCACATGTTCCTGTGAAAGGTAAATTCTGTCTAGCCTACCCCAGTTTTTATATCTTTGGAAATAATATGTAAATTCACTCCAAATTCCTATTACTAAATTCACATCTTAGTAACTAAAGAAAACGAACACAGGAAACAGAAAAAACTGCAAATTTAATCAGCGCTTTTGTCTGTAATTACACTTGACATCATCAGATAAACAGTAATAACACATCACTTCCTTTTATAACCAGCCACCATCACATGAACACAACAATTTAATTAAAACATGAAATGCCCCCCTTTTGTTACTTAAATTTCACTTATACTAGTGTACTATGATTATATGAAAAACGTGATTAAAACAGTTAAAAAGTTGTTTAACTTAAAACATTTTAAATGTATGTAACTGTGTTTTTTGATTCCACCATCCTAAATACATGTATGAATAACACTATTTGTGATGCCCGTGCCCTGGCCCAGCAATCAAGGAGCCTCAATCCTCACCACTAAGACCAGAGAGGGCATCTCATATATGAGGAAAGGATAACAAATACACATAGGTTCATAGGTTCATAGGTTGGTACTAGGCTATCAGCCCTAAGGCCTATGCAAGCCTAGCCATAACAATTCCCTGGAAAATTTTTCTAGTAAAGTGCAATTTCCCTTAAGAGCACACAGAGATCACAGTCAGTCTGGGGCTGGTCACTCCCTTGCTCTCCAGGTCGCCAATAAGACTCCCCACTGACACAGCTATAGGGTCCAGATCTCAGACAGCTGGGAAAGCTAAAATCTCCAGCACCCTCTCTGTCCAACCAGTGCTCATGTCCCTGTTCAAGTAATTGACACACACACACACTTTGAGATAAGACTTTATACCACCACACATACACTTCTGGGGAAGGTTGGCACATGTTCTCCAGCTGTGCCCCTTTTACCCAGACTATACAGTAGTACCACTTGCCAACACCCAGCTAATATTTATCAGCTACCCAAAGGCATTTAAAAGGGTGTCCAATTATTACTGTGCAATATTATTATCCAATTGGTAGATGTGACTAAACAGTCAAAGATTATTTGGAGTGACCTGGACAGTAAACTGTATAAATATGCAATGTACTCTAGAGCTTAACTTATCACAAACCAGCCACAGTTAAAAGGTTTTAAAATATTTAATAATAATAATTAAAACCTCAAGACAATGCTTCCTACTACACAGAGCTAGTCAAGAGTTCAGAGATCACACAGAAATACTTAAAATAATTCAGTAGTACAGTTCTGACATCACAGAAAAACACTTAGTCTAAACTTTATAGTTTCTAGCTAATCTAAAAGAAAACACAAGTCTAAGATAACTTACATAAGACAACAGGCAGGGTGCTGATGAGTTGGTTGATAAGACAAAAATGCTTAATAATCTCTGGTTCTCACTGCTTAAATTGAAACTCCAGTTCTGCTAAACAGTACGTCATCTTTTGCACTTTCCTGGTGTTCCTAGGCTGACAGATTAACTGCATTTACGTTCTTAACATCTCTCTTTTGTTATCTTGCAGCTGGTCAGGAACAGAGCAATAAAAATACATTTGCATGTTTAAATCTAGCAATTTAACTCTTGATTAAAACAATAGAAAGAATTTCTTCATCTAGACTTTTCGGCACCACTGTCCCTTCAAAGGGTCACCACAGCCGTCTTTGGTCAGTAGAGTGCACTGTTGTCACATTTATTTCCAGTTCCACATGTAACAGTATTTCTTTACATTTAAGGCAACAAGCCTGTAGTTTACATTCATATTTACAAATGATAGAATTATCTGCACAGTTCTATCTGGCTAGGCTGGCAGCCTTCACCCATCTCTACCAGTCTTCACACTACCTTATTGAACATAATAATAAACCTACAACTACTCATAGAAATACATAAAATTATAGCTATGAAATATAATCCCCTGTCACATTCAAACACATTTTTCTAACCTTTGTTGTTTACTTTCATAAATGAAATTCTGCTTTTAATTTTAAATAACTAGAGAGAGAAATAACATCATTTAATCCAGGTGGATTAGTGGCATTCACTATCATTTGCCACATAAACTCTTTAAATTCAAGGAACAATTCCATGGGACCCCCCCTACTATTACTATCAACCTGATAAATTGCTGTAAACTTGAACCTGTGATCTGGGCTCAACTTAATATGACCTGCCAACACGTTCTTTAAATTACCTTTTTTAATGTCGTATATATGTTGATATATGTGAACCTTAAAGGCCTTTTTGGTCTTACCTATATAAAAACTATCACAGGTTTGACACAAAGCAATGTACACTACACGGGTACTATTACAATTCAATTTATGGTTTAAATAAATTAAACCATAACTAGGAAAGTTCACCAATTTTTTTTTCCATAACATTAGCACGTTGTGTACAATGGCCACATTTTGTCATCTTGTCCTTTCTAAACTGATCAGAAAGTTTAGATAACACAGTTACAGCTTTGCCATGGAGTAAGGGGATCAGGAACCATACCACTTTGCCTGAGGACATGAGGATCTGGTTAGCTGATAGACAATGTGCTACTTCAGATGAGTTGGGAAAGAAGGGAGACCTATACCTAGCAAGCAGGGCATCCCTGCACAGGAAAGGGGCTCCCAGTACTGCTCATGGGTCTAAAGGAAGCCATGGTGGGTGGACCAGATTGCCCCAATAGAATCTGCCAGTAGCAGGGGAAGCCACTAGTCCAGGTACATGTCCAGGACCTAGGGTAAAATGTTTTGAAGGCAACCAGTGAGGCCATGTAGCATATAGATGTCCATGGAGGCAAGGTGGGGAACAAAAGGTGAGGGAGACTGAAAGTAGGAAAACAAAATGCCAATAGTAGGTTGCCTTGAGACAACAAGGGTACTGAACTACCATCATGCAGATGTCCTGATAGGGAAGGATTTAGATGAGGCAGTACCATATATTAATGCAGTTACACACAGTCAGGCTCCAAGACAAGCATGTGGGTCTGATAGCCTGGGGGAAACCCAGACAGACCACATACTTTCAGCCAGGAATAGTGAGGTGGTACTTCAGGGAGGGAGCTACTCTGTAGCAATGAGACTGAAGATGAGCCACATCTACTTGTGGGTAGTAATGTTCCCTTGGACAGAGTGACTGCAAAGGTAGAGGGGAGTAGTAGTACCCAGGCTGACAGTGAGGCACCGCTGTCAGAGAATACCAGACTTCTTGTGGAAGGGAAGCTGGGAAGGGTTACAAAGGCTCAGCTCTCAGACCCTACATTGCAAGGTCTGAAGCAGGTAGCTATTGAGGCACCTGATTCTCAAGGGAAGGGGGAATCTGTATACTGAGGCGAAGGGTTACTGTACAGAGAGTGGACTCCTGAAGGAGGGCTAGAAGGTGAGAGGATACAGCAGTTGGTAGTGCCTAGTGCCTACCATCTGGCGCTTCTAGCCATAGCCCATAATATTCTCTTTGCAGGTCAAATGGGCATAAAACGTACAAAGAGACATATTATGCACAACTTCTATTGGCCTGGAATTTCCAGATATGTAACAGGGTCCTGCAAGACCTGTGAGCAGTGCCAAAAGGTAGGCAAGACAAAAGACAAGGTGAGAGCTCCTTTCATGCCTTTGCCTGTGATTGAGGAGCCATTTCAGAGGGTAGCTATGGATATTGTGGGGCCTCTGAGTACCCCACATTCTGCAGGGAAAAAGTATATCCTAGTGGTAGTAGACTATGCTACAAGATACCCAGAGGCAGTGGCTTTGTCCTCCATTGAGGCAGAAAAGGTGGCAAATGCTTTGTTAGAGATTTTCAGCAGGGTACATTTCCCAAAAGAAATACTGACTGACAGAGATGTCAATTTCATGTCAGACCTGCTGGCTTATCTGTGGAAGTACTGTGGGTTGAAGAACCTGAAGACCACCCCCTACCATCCCCAGACTAATGGTCTGGTTGACAGGTTAAACTCTACACTCAAGTCCATGCTACGGGTATTTGCAGATGAGTTTAAGAGGGAGTGGGACAAATACTTACCCCATCTGTTGTTTGCTTACAGAGAAGTTCCCCAGGAATCCACAGGATTTTCACCCTTTGAGTTGCTGTATGGCCATAGGGTGAGGGGACCTCTAGATTTAATTTGTGATGAGTGGGAAGGTGAGTGTGACTCTCACAAGGAGTCTGTTGTGGCATATGTCCTAAGCCTCAGGACAAGGCTCAGGGAACTCAGGTTTGGCCCAGGAGAACCTGACAGAAGCCCAACAACAGAAAAAGGTATGGTATGACAGGAATGCTCGAGTTAGAGAGTATGCTGTAGGGCAGCAGGTAATGGTTCTCATTCCTGTCAGACACAACAAGCTGCAAGCAGCTTGGGAGGGACCCTACAAGGTGGTAAGAAAGGTATGTGATGTTAACTACATGTTGGAACTGCTAGGCAGGAGTCAGGAGCACAAATTGTACCATGTTAACATGATGAAACCTTGCCATGATAGGGAGGTCCTTGTGCTGAGTATTTGCAGTGGATTGCAGGAAGGGTCTGATGGAGATCTGGTGACTGATCTCCTCAGTGAGGCTCGGACTGACACCTCAGTGGAAGGGGTAGCAATGTCCCAACAGCTATCTCCTACCCAGGTTCAAGAAATCCGAGCAGTGTTACAGGAGTTTGGGGACATGTTCACTGGGAAACCAGGGTGCACCCACCTGGTGCAGCACCAGGTGGATACAGGACCCAAAAGGCCTATTAGGCAGGCCCCTTATAGGGTGCCTGAGAGAGTCAAACAGACTCTGAGGGAGGAGATACAGGAGATGTTGTAACTAGAGGTAATTCAAGAGTCCAACAGTCCCTGGGCCTCCCCAGTGGTGCTGGTGCCAAAGAAGGATGGCAGCACCAGGTTCTGTGTGGACTATAGGAAATTAAATAGTCACACAGAGTCAGATGCTTACCCCATGCTTAGGACAGATGAGGCCCTAGAGCAGCTGGGTGGGACTAAGTATCTTACAACCATTGATCTTACCAAGGGTTACTGGCAGGTGCCCTTGACTCCCAGTGCTAGAGAGAGGTCAGCCTTTGTGACTCCTTTTGTCTTGTATGAGTTCACAAAGATGCACTTTGGGATGAAAAATGCCCCAGAGACTTTCCAGAGGCTGGTAGAGCATATCCTAGCAGGAGGAGGGTTTGCACTTGCCTACCTAAATGATACTGCCATCTACAGCCATTCCTGGCAAGAGTACCTTCAACATGTCAGGGAGGTGCTGGGCAGACTACAGAGGGCAGGGTTGACCATTAAGCCCAGCAAATGTCAGTTGTGTATGGCAGAGGTCTCTTACCTAGGACATAGAGTGGGGAGTGGTAAGATCCGGCCAGAACCTGCCGAAATGGAAGCCATTCAGGCATGGCTTGCACCTTTTACCAAAAAGCAGGTGAGGGCATTCTTAGGGACAGCAGGGTACTACAGAAAGTTCATTCCCAGTTATAGTACCATAGCTGCTCCCCTCATAGACAAGGAAAAACAGGCCAGATAAGGTAGTGTGGACCCTAGCATGTGAGCAGGCATTCCAGAAGCTTAAAGAAGCTTTGGGAGGACCCCCTGTGTTAGCCAGTCCAGATTACAGCAAAGAATTTGTTGTGTAGGAGGATGCTTCAAATCATTGGGTGGGGGCTGTACTTAGCCATATTTCTACAGTGGGAAATGAGCACCCAGTGGTTTATCTCAGTCGTAGGCTTCAACCCAGGGAGGAATGTTATGCAGCTGTAGAAAAGGAATGTCTAGCTATAGTGTGGGCACTGCAGAAACTTCAGCCTTATCTGTATGGAAGAAAATTCACTGTAGTTACAGATCACAATCCCCTAACATGGTTACACCAAGCTAGCCAGAAAAATGCCAAGTTGCTAAGATGGAGCCTAGGGCTGCAAGCATATGATATGTCAGTGCAGCACTGCAGTGGGGTTAGCAACACCAACGCAGACAGGCTCTCAAGACAGGGAATGGGGTAAGGTATACTGAGATAGACCTAACCCTCTCAAGCAACGTTTCTTAAGGGTCACTTGAAAAACTAGCTTGAGTTCTCCGGGGGGGGGGGGGGTGAAGATATGTGAAGGCTGCCAGCCTAGCTAGATAGAATTTTGCAGATAATTCTATCATTTGTAATTATTAATATAAGCCACAGGCTTGTTCTCTTAAATGTAAGAAAAATTGTGTTAAATGTTAAATGTCAAAAATGTAACAACAGTGCTCTCTGCTGGAAGAAAGCTGATAAGTCAAGCATTATTTATTTATTTATTTATTTTCAGTTTGATGACCGGGGAAGTCCATTGGGCTCAAGGAGCCCATTTTCAGTGGAGGCGTGGGGAGAAAAGCTCCACAAAACATAGCAGACATAGTAACAATTTAAGAATTAGTAAAATTCTGTAGTAAAACATAAGCACAGTAGAGTATCAACATAGTATGGTATACAGTGCATATTTACATGTAAATACAATTAGAGGTCGATAGTACAGTCACCATTATACTGAGGTTTTAAATCTTCTAAGAATGCTATGAAAGAAACATTTGTAAGAAAACAGTAAATGTGATTGAACTCCTATTGGGTAAGGTGGAAGGTAGTTTATGTATATGTATGTATTCATGTATTAAGCAGGATTAGGTAGGTAGGATGCAAGTGCACTTCCTGTTATTGGAGAGGTAGGAATGGAGCTGGTTTTTGAATTGATCAACGTTTTGAGAAATTCTTAGAGAGGGAGGAAGAGAGTTCCATTTTTGGCTAAGGAAAAGGATAGGAGAAGCTGACCTGAGGGACGGTTTGGTTTGTATACAGAAATGAAATTTTGGTGAGCAGATCTTAGAGTTCTGTGAGGGGTACATAGTGGTAAGACATTAGTTAGTGCAGGGCACTTAGTGGGTTTAAAATGAGTTTGTGGGCTGTAGTGATTTGGAGGTAGTCCAGGTAGTTGGGAAGTTCTAGCCATTGCATTAGGTGGAGGGGTATGCAGTGGTGGGTAGAGTACTTGGACTTAGTGGCAAACTTTGAGATTTTGTTGTAACAGGATTCCAGTTTAGAGGAGATAGAGGAAGATAGATTGGTTAGTAGAGGGGCACCATACATCAGAGATGGTAGTAAGTAGGTAGTGGCAAGGGTCTGGCTTGTGGAAGGGGATAGAAAGTGGGAGTTCCTGTACAGCATGCCAAGTTTCTGATGTGTTTTCTTAATGTTTAGCTGAATATGGGTGTCGAATTTGAGATGTTCATCAATAGTGACCCCAAGAAGTATAGCAAAAGGAATAACTTCAATAGTGGAGTTGGCATGGCTGATAATGTTGAAGGAGGTTTTGTCAAGAGGGTGAGATTTAGAGGGAGAGAACAGTAGAATTTTAGATTGTTGGCATTTAGAGAGAGGTGATTTTGAAGCATCCACTTCTCAGTGGTGGAAAAAGCAGTTTGGGTTTTTGTTTGGAGTACTTGGAGGTTAGAAGCAGAGCAGACTAGAGTTGAGTCATCTGCATATCGGACTATCTTAGTGTTAGGAATAGCTGTGTGGAAGTCATTAATAAAGATATTAAATAACATTGGGCCGAATATAGATCCTTGGGGGACACCGGTTGGGGTTGGGAGGAAGGTTGAGGTGCCAGTTTTCCATTTTACGGCCTGAGATTGGTCAGAGAGATAGCTGCTGAACCAGGCAAGGGTGTTGTGTGAGAGATTAAGATTAGCAAGGTGGTTTAGGAGACAGAAATGGGAGACAGTATCAAAAGCCTTGGAGAGGTCAAGGAGGACTGTGGATACAAGTTCTCCAGAGTCACGGGCATGGTTTACTATATCTAGGAAAGAGAGGAGAGCAGTTGTTGTGCTATAGCCTGGATGAAATCCATGTTGAGTTGGGGTAAGGAGTTGGTTATTTGTAAGGAATGGCATGAGTTGGAGGTGGATGCATTTCTCAAGTATTTTTGAAATAGGTGAGAGAATGGCTATGGGCTGGAAGCTGGAGATGCTATTATTTTTGCCTCCTTTGTGGAGGGGTAGGATGAAGGCTGCATGCCGCAGTTTAGGAACATAAGATTCTTGTATGGATCTGTTAATGAGAATATTAATGGGGATGGCGATGCCATCTGCTGCAAGTTTTAGAAAGAGTGAGGGGATGTTGTCAGGGGCATTGGATCCTGACTTAAGCTTAGGGAGGAGTTTAGTTATATATAAGGTGGAAATGGGCTTGAGATGAAAGATGGGAGATGAGAAAGGAATGGATGGTGGAGGAGAGGGTTTGAGTAGGGGGAGGAGATGTTGTTTGGGAAGGTCTTGGTGAGTTCTGCTATGGAGTTAATAAAGAAGGAGCTGAATAGCGTGGTTATTTCTGGGTCAGACTTGCTAGTGTCAGGGCAAGGATTGTTTTTGGTACCAGGGCTGAGAAGAGAGTTGATTGACTTCCAGAATTGTTTGGGATTTGTGGAATGATTAGATTGAAGTTTGGTATAGTATGATTTTTTTTTATCCTGTATAATATGTTTTTTGGCTAGGTTACTGAGTTGTTTATATTTAAGAAGGGCATCAGGGATCTTATTGTGATGCTACATTTTCCAGGTTTTGTCCCTTTGTTTCATAAGTATTTTGGTGTCTTTAGTAAGCCAAGGGGCTGAGTTGGTTTTTATACGTTTTGTTCTGTGGGGGGGGCATGAGAGTTAAGGGTTGAGTTGAAATGTTTAATGGCCTGGTCTAGAGGAAGAGTTTTTAGATTGTCCCAGTTTATTACTTTGAGAGAATTGGAGAAAGTTGTGGGGTTAAAGTTTGTGAGGTTTCGTGTGTGGATATATTGGTGTTGGTGAGGAGAGAGGGAGTTGCTCTATGGATGAAGGCTGGCAAGTGGTCAGTAATGAAGTCTGGTAAGGTGACCTTATGGGAGATTTTATTAGGATGAGAGACTAGGATCCAATCAAGTATGGAGCCTGGGGGGTTGTTTTTATTAGGTCTGGTAATGGTATTTGTAAGTTGACTGAAATTATATAGGTTGATTGAGATGGTGGGATTATTGTTATCAGTTTTGTTCCAGTCAATGTTTACATCTCCTAGGATGTAAGTCTCAAGCTTAATATTGGTTGAGGCCCATAGAGGTATTTCCTCAAGTATATTTGTATTGTTTCCATGGGGGATATAGAGGGCTATGACACAGATGTTTTTATGGTTATTTAGTTGGAGAATTCCTATGACTAGTTCAGCGTTATTGAACTGAGCAATAGGATTTTGATAGGGAGTGATGGAGAGTAGGCTAGAGTAGATTAAGGCCAGTCCTCCTCCCTTCTTTTAAGGCGGTCATGTTTAAGAGCTTGAAACCTAGGGGGTAGGATTTCAGAGTCAGAAATATTGGGTTTTAGCCATATCTCAGAGACAGCTACTATGTCAGGTAGGGTATTGTATAGCCAAGTGTGGAAGTGGGCTATTTTGTTTTTTAGACTCTGGGCATTGATGGTCAGGAGTTTGCGATATTTATGGTTGGTAATAAGGGTGGCAATAGGGGGAGTTGGATTGTTGCTGGTACTAGGTCCTGGGTTGGGATGTATGTCACCTGCTAGGCATAGGCAGTTAAAGGGGAATGAGTGCAGGGGTTTGGGTTTACTCCTAGTGTTTTTTGGGAGGTATAATAATGCTTTAGGAATATGACGTTTAATTAAGGAGGATAGAAGTTTTAGTTTGAAGCAGAGAAGTGGGTTTTGTTGAACTAGGGATGGTGATATAGTGTGAAAGTGAGATATGGTAGAGTGATAATGTGTGTTGAGGGAGATGGCAGGGTGAAGATGTGATAGGAAAGAAGGGGGTAGTTTGTAAGATGAATAAGAGGTAGCATGGTATAGAGGAATTAGAAGTAGTAGTAGGCAGAGGGAAAGGATGAAAAGGGTTTGAGAAGGCATGGTGTGGTGTAGGTATAAATAAATAGGTGGGTGGAGGGTATTTTAGAAGTAGTTGGATGTAGGGGAACTATGCGAGTGTAAGAGGGAGGCATTTAGAAGTGAGTAAAGTGCTATAAGGTTTGGGATGGGAGAGGGGGTGAGAAAGTATTGGAGGATGGGAGGGGGGAGGTTAGTGAGGAGATGTGAGTGGATTGGGAGAGATGAAGGGGAGAGGACTTATGGCTAGGATAAGTGTAGAAGTACTGGGGTGGTTGAGAATTGGGGGTAGGGTAGGGGAGCGGAGTGAGCCCAGAGGGCAAACAGAGCAGGTAGAGCCAAGGGAATAGATGGTCCAGAAAAAACAATCAGTGAATAGAAGCCGGAATACAGGTAAAGGCAGGGAGTGGGTTAAATCTTTGTAGTGATTGGACTAGGGAATTGTATGACTGTTTGATCTCAAACTTGGAGCTGTGATGTCTGGACCAGCAGATTCTTTCTATCGTTTTGAGACCAGAGTTAATTGCTAGATTTTACATATATAATGTCTTTAATTGCTGTGGTTTCCTGACCAGGTGCAAGATCAAAGCTATGTTAAACTCTGAGTTTCTGTTAGCCTGGGAAACCAGAGAAGTGTCAAGAATGATGTAATATGAAGCAGTGCTGTGTTATCAATTTAGGGACAGAAAGAAAGGAGAGCATTTTGGATTTTGTCTAAAGCTGACAACAACTCACCAGTACTCTGCTTTTGCTCGATATGTAAGTTTATTTAGAACTGTGATTGCTCTTAGGAAAACATAAAAAATAGTAAATTTAGTCCAGCTGTTTTCTATATTTATGTCAGAACTATTCTACAGTATTATTTTAAGCATTTTCCTGTGATGTCTGAACTCTTGCACTGTGTAGTAAGAAATATTGTCTTGTGTTTTATTATTTATTATTAAATATTTTTAAACCTTTCAACTGTGGCTGTTTTGTGTAGATAATTTAAGCTCTAGAGTACATTGCATGTATATAGTAATACTGTACAAAGCCACTCCAATAGTCTTGCTCCTCAGTCACACTTACTATTTGGATATCAGTAATATTACACAGTGAAACTGGTCACTCTTTGGGAAGGGCCTTAGAGTAGCTGATAAGTAAAGGTCCTGGTGGCAGTGATTTCTACCTTATAGTCTGGAGAGAAGGGGCACAGCTTGTGAACCTGTGCCAGCCTTCCTCAGGAGTGTCTGTGTGTTTGTATATAACTGATATCTCAAAGTGTGTGTGCGTCAGCTAATTGGACAGGGACATGAAGCACTGGTTGGACAGAAAGAGTGCTAGGATGACTTGGCTTGGGACCCTGGCTAAGGATCCCACTCTATAGCTGTGCTAGTGGGGAGTCTTATTGGGAATCTGGAGAGAAAAGGAAAAACCAACTCCAGAAGACTGTGATTAATGTGTGCCCCTTAATGGAAATTGTACTTTACTGTGAGTGTATTTGATATCCTTCCCAATGTGGATGCCCCTCACTGGTGTTGGTGGTGGGGACTGAGGCTCCTTGATTACTGGGCCAGTGCACGGGTGTCACAGCATCCACATGCATGGTTGCAGCACTTTGTTGGGATACATGTGGTGTTTAGCCTACTCATTCACTATGCATGTGGCCAAATCCTGTACTGTCACAAATGTGTCTTCAATTGTGTGCAGATAGAGGCTAACATGGAAGCCATATGTACAACCATGTTTCACATAAGGATCATCATGGCATTGTCCCTGGCCACCACCATTCCCATGTACTCATGAATTCTCACTTGTACACCCTCTACCTGCCTCTCCTTGGCAGTAGCCTGTGCCTGAAATATGTCACAGCACTATGCTGCTGTGCAGACAAGGCATTCTGTGTATCTGGTGTCAGCTTTGAATGATTTCTTCACCGAGCACCCTCTGCGTACAGGCTGCACAGTGGCCAATGGAACCTCAGACATTGTTGTGTCTTCTTCAAGAGGTTCAGCTTGTGCACAATGAAAACATGTTGAACTGCAAGGTGATTCCTCTCTCCATCTTGTAATGGCATTTCCTTATGATGTAGTATGGCTGAGTATGCATCAGTGATTATTGAGATATCAATCTATTTTGGGGGTAGAGGGCCCTGCAATACACTTTGTGATGGTGTGCCTGTGATGCTGCCAGCCCAGCTATCTGGAATTTTGTAAATAATTCTATGTCATTTGTGAATATTGATATGATTTATACAGAGCTGTACTATGTCATTTGTCCATAGGTTCATAAGTGTGTACTATGCTAATGGCCCTGGAGCCTTTACAAGCCTAGCCCATAGAAGTGCCTTGGCATCATGCCACCTGATGTTAGTTCCCAGTGCCTCTATCAAGTAGAGCCACTGGAGTGATCCCTGGGATGAACTTTCTATTACCCATCCACTCATCAAGATTTCTCTTGAAGAGGGACAGCGAGATGCTCTGCTTGACATGTATGGGAAGTCTATTCAAGAGCATGGGCAGTCTCTGGGTGAGGAACCTGTCCCTCCAGTATGTTCTGTTGATTGTGGTAATGAGGTTGAGGTCTCTAGACCATGTGGTGTGGAGGGATTGGGATTTCTTTAGATGTAGCATTTCTAACAGAGCCAGGTCAGACATGGCTTTGTACATCAAGCAGAGATTGCCTCTAAGTAGGTGATATGAGACAGAGAATAGCTGGAGTCTTTTGAGTCTGTCCATGTAGGACATGTGTTTAATGCCTAGGATCCTCTTCGTAAGGTACTTCTGTGGCCTCTCCAGCTGTTGAAGGTGTCTAGTGAGGTACATGCCAAATGGGGCGTTATACTCGATGATTGGTCTAATGAGGGGAGAATAGAGAGAGAAAGACGATGGCTTCTTTCTTCCTGGATGCAAAACCTTTGGCAATGAGATGTGTCACATAGAAGGACTTACTGACCACAGTGGCAATGTGGTGGTCAAAGGAGAAGTTGCTGTCAACCTGCATCCCCAGATCTCTTATAACACCTTCAGTGTTCAGTGGGCTCTCATCGATGTGGTAGTTAGTGGGAAATGAGTTTTTACCAAAGGGGATGATGACGCATTTTTTGGCATTAAGCTTAAGGCCATGGTTTTGACACCAGTCATTAGTCTCAGTGAGGCCTTTCTGTAGGATGTCTGCATCACTTGGGGAATTAATAATGTCTCCCAGCTTGCAGTCATCTGTGAACTTGGTCAGCCAGACTCCCTTTTTGTTGACCTGGACTTCTGAAAAGTAGATGCCAAACAGGAGAGGAACCAGGAGCGATCCCTGTGGGACTCCACTTGTGACTGGGTGGCAGTCTGACTTGGAGTTCGCTACTTTCACACTGTGCATTCTATTTCACACTGTGTATTCTGTTGTGAATATTAATATGATTTATACAGAACTGTATGTTATGTACTGAGATTCAAGAATGTAACCACAGCATACCCTGCTGGAACATAGAAGATTAACTTACAAAAGTTAAGAATAGTTGAGGTTAAGTTACTTTATAGCTGGGCCATAAACAAAAGATGTTATCTCTCAGTTTCAGTTTAGTAGCAGACACAATGTCTAGAGCTAGGAGTTTTTGTATGGTCCTGAAAGACAAGTAATTACCAGGTTTAAAATGTAAAAACTGTTTTATTCCTTTATGACTTTCTAGCAGCCGCACAGTTCTGAGAGATATATATTTTTAACAGAGAGATGTTAAATTTTGTTAAGTTTCTGTTTAGCCTGGGAACTGAAGTCAGGTAAAAAAGAGTGATGTCATCCAAGATAACCCAACAGTAATAGTTGATACTGATTTAAGAACTCTCAGTGAAAGACTGTGCATTTTGTATTTTGTCTTGGACCTAGCAAGAACATCCAATCTTCATCATCACCATCTGCACTTGCCTGACTGTAAGTAAGATTCAGGGCACAGTATATCTTTTAGATATAGATAGGAATATAGTAAAGATTAGTTTAGATGTTTTCTGTATTTATCTGAGACTGTCCTGCAATGCTATTTTAAAATATTTCCTGTGATTTTGAACTTTTAAGTTACTGTGTTGATTGAGAATTGTCTTGTTATTTTATTATTTATTATTAAATATATTAAACCTATCTTTTTGACTGATATTTGTGAGACATATTTAAGCCCTTAAAGTACTTGCCTCTGTATTTGGTGACACTGTACATGACACTCCTAATAGCCTGGCACGTGGTCAAAACTTCCATTTGGATAACAGTAACATTACACAGTAGGATTGGCTACCCTTTGTAAGGGCCTTAAAGTAGTTGATAAGTAGGGTTTAGTGGCAGTGATAACTACCTTATAGTCTGGGCAGAAGGGGGTATAGCTAGTAAACCTGTGCCAGCCTTCCCTAGATGTGTGTGTGTGTGTGTGTGTGTGTGTGTGTGTGTGTGTGTGTGTGTGTGTGTGTGTGTGTGTGTGTGTGTGTGTGTGTGTGTTTGTATATAAATCAAATCTGAAAGTGTGTGTATGTCAGCTACTTGGGCAGGGACACAAAGCACTGGCTGGACAGAGAGGGTGCTGGAGGTCTTGCCTTGGCCCCTCACCTGAGATCTTAACCCTATAGCAGTGCCAGTGGGGAGTCTTAATGGGGATCTGGAGAAAGAGGGAGAAACCAGCCCCAGACTGACTGTGATCTCTGTGTGCTCTTAAGGGAAATTACACTTTACTGTGTGTGTGTACTTGTAATCCTCCCAGTGTGTACATTCCTCACTGTTGCCAGTGGTGAGGATTGAGGCTCCTTGATTACTGGGCTAGTGCAGGGGCATCACATATTAATTGGTGGACAGTGGTGGGATATCCACATCACATATTAATTGGGTGACAGTGGTGAGATAGCTACATCACGTATTAATTGGCTTGTAATGGTATGGATACAGAATTCCTGTACCTATGTACAATGGTCACAGAAGGTATTTGTACTCTCAGTCAGCCACACAGGGAACATTCAGAGTTCATATCACAATTGTTTTATTTATTTTTTTGTTAGTTTAGTTAGTCAGGGAGAGCAGGCAAGCATGTCAGCAGAGGAGTATGACAAGCTGACAAGGCGCCAGTTGGCTAAGATCTGCTAGCCTAAAGGACTGTTGCATGCCAACCTGACTAAAGCAGACATGATTGCAGCTTTAGTCACAGCTGGATTGCAGAATAGCAACCAGGAGGACAATCAGCCTGACCTTGGAGAAGTACAACTCTCAGAAAATGGACACCTCATCCTTTCCACAGAGGACTTAAAAATCTGTCTGGAGTTAGACTTGAGCTGGACCAAGCATTTGGAAATAGAAACAGCAGAGAGACTGAGATGTCTAGAGGCTGAGGAAAATGAGAAACTGTGATGTCTGGAAGCTGAGGAGAATGAGAGACAGAGGCAACATGAAAAGGAGATGCTGGCTCTTCACCAGAGTCATGGAGGTAATGGGGAAGGAAGTAACCGAACCCCAGAAGCAACAAAGGTCAGCAAATTTCTTCCAAAATTTACAGAGGGAGATAATTTTGATAGTTTCATTCATATGTCTGAAAGGGTATGTACACAGTACAATGCTGACCAAGGGCACTGGGTACAGTTCCCGAACCCCCTTACTCCATGGTAAAGCTGTAACTGCTATTTCTAAATTGTCTGATACCCATTGTTTAAATTATAATGTTGTAAAGAACTGTCTTTTAGAAATCTTTAAGTTAACACCTGAAGTTTATAGAAAAAAGTTTAATGAGCATAGACGCAAGGAAGATGAAAGTGTGCCTGAATATGTTGCTGAACTAAGCAGTTATTTTCATAGGTGGATGAGTGGATGTCAGGTCATCATTTTGGAAGGGCTGGCAGACCTTTTAGTGAGGGAACAAGCCCTTAGCACTTTGCCTGAGATCATGAGAATCTGGTTAGCTGATAGACAATGCACTACTGAAGATGGGTTGGGGAAGAAGGGAGACCTATACCTAGCAAGCAGGGCATCACTGCACAGGAAAGGGACACCCAGTGCTGCTCATGGGTCTAAGGGAACCCATGGTGGGCAGCCCAGATTGCCCCAACAGAGTCCACTGGTAGCAGGGGAACCCAATGGTCCAGGTACATGTCCAGGACCAAGGGTTAAATATCTTAAATGTGACCAGTGGGGCCATGTAGCATATTGATGCCCATGGAGACAAGGTGGGGAACAAAAGGTGGAAGAGTCAGTAAGTGGGAGTGAGAAAATGCCAGCAGTAAGTTGTTTCAAGACAACAAGAGTACCAAACTACCACAAGAGGTTATATCCTATGTTAGTAAATGGGAAAGAGGCCATTGCTAAGAGAGACACAGCCTCTGACCTAAGCATTGTGAGGCCTGCAATTGTTACAGAGGAGCATTACTTTCTTGGGCAGTCTACTCCAGTCAGAGCTTTAGGAGGGACCCCATTCCAAATACCTTTGGCTACGGTTCACCTTGACTGGGAGTGTGGAAAAGGAAGCCAGTAAGTAGGTATGTTTGAGGATATCTCTGCAGATGTCCTAATAGGGAATGATTTTGATAATGTAGTACGCTGTGTGCATGCAGTTACATGCAGTCAGGCTTGGAGACAAGCATGTGGGTCTGGTAGCCTGAGGGAGGTCCAGATAGACTGCACACTTGCAGCCAGGACTGGTGAGGTGGTTACTTCAGGGAAGGAGCTACCCTGTAGCAGTGAGACTGATGGTGAGCCAGAGCTGTTTGTGGGTACTGATGTTCCCTTGGACAGAGTGACTGCAAGGGCAGAGGTGAGTAGTAGTACTCAGGCTGACAGTGAGGCTCCGCTGTCAGAGAATACCAGACTTCCTGTGGAAGGGGAGCTGGGAAGGGTTACAAAGAGAGAGTTGAGACAGGCTCAGCTCTCAGAACCTACATTACAAGGCCTGAGGGAGGTAGCTAATGAGGCACCTGATTCTCAAGGAAAAGGGGAATCAGTATACTGGGACAAAGAGTTACTGTATAGAGAGTGAATCCCTGAGGGAGGGCTAGAGGGTGAGAGAACACAGTGGCTGGTAGTACCCAGAGCCTACCATCTGGCACTTCTAACCATAGCCTATGATATTCCCTTTGCAGTTCATATGGGCATAAAACATACAAAGAGACGTATTATAAAACTATTATGGGCCTGGGATTTCCAGAGATGTAACAGAGTACTGCAGGACCTGTGAGCAGTGCCAAAAGGTAGGCAAGGCATGAGACAAGGTGAAAGCTCCTTTGATGCCTTTCCTTGTGATTGAGGAGCCATTTCAGATGGTAGCTATGAATATTGTGGGGCCTTGGAGTAACCCAAGTTCCACAAGGAGAAAGTATATCCTAGTGGTAGTTGATTATGCTACAAGATACCCTGAGGCAGTGGCTCTGTCCTCCATTGAGGTGAGGAAGGTGGCAAATGCTTTGTTAGAGATTTTCAGTAGTTTAGGTTTTCCAAAAGAAATACTGACTGATAGAAGTGCTAATTTTAAGTCAGACCTGCTGGTTTGTATGTGGAAGCACTGTGGGGGGAAGCACCTAAAGACCATGCCCTACCATCCCCAGACTAATGGTCTTGTTGAGAGGTTAAACTATACACTCAAGTCCATGCTATGGGCATTTGCAGAAGGGAGTGGGACAAATATTTGCCCCATCTGTTGTTTCCTTACAGAGAGGTTCCCCAGGAATCCACAGGTTTTTCACCCTTTGAGTTGCTGTATGGGCATAGGGTGAGGGGACCTCTAGATTTGATTCAAGATGAGTGGAAGGGTGGGTGTGAATCCCACAAGGAGTCTGCTGTGGCATATGTCCTAAACCTCAGGACAAGACTCAGGGAACTCATCGGCCTAACCCAGGAGAACCTGGCAGAAGCCCAACAGCAGAAAAAGGTCTGGTATGATAGGAATGCTCGAGCTAGAGAGTATGCTGTGGAGCAGCAAGTAATGGTTCTCATTCCTGTCAGACACAACAAGCTGCAGGCAGCCTGGGAGGGACCATACAAAGCGGTAAGAAAGGTAAGTGACGTTAATTACATGGTGGAACTGCTAGGCAGGAGGCAGGGGCACAAACTGTACCATGTTAACATTTGAAACCTTACCATGATAGGGAGGTCCTTGTGCTAAGTACTGGCAATAGGAGGCAGGAGGAGTCTGAAGGGGATCTATGGCTACAGGGAACCAGCCAGCCAAATCCCAAATTACTAAGGTGGAGTCTAGGGTTGCAAGCATATGATATGACAGTGCAGCACCGCAGTGGGGTTAGCAATGCCAACATGGATGGGCTTTCAAGACAGGGAATGGGGTATAAACTCAACCCTCTCAAGCAAGGTTTCTCAAGGGGTACTTGAAAAACTAGCTTGGGTTTTCGGGGAGGGAAGAAATGTGACACGGCCAGCCCTGCTATCTGGGATTTTCTAAATAAATTCTATGCCATTTGTGAATATTGATATGATTTATACAGAATTGTACTATGTCATTTGTGAATATTTATATGATTTATACAGAATTGTATGTTATGTACTGAGCTTCAGGAATGTAACCACAGCATACCCTGCTGAAACATAGAATATTAACTTACAAAAGTTAAGAATAGTTGAGGTTAAGTTACTTTATAGCTGGGCCATAAACAAACAATGTTATGTCTCAGTTTCAGTCCAGTAGCAGACACAATATCTAGAGCTAGGAGTTTTTGTATTTTCTTGAAAGACAAGTAATTACTAGGTTTAAAAAGTAAAAAGTGTTTAATTGCTTTATTACTTCCTAGCAGCTACACATTTCTGAGAGATATGTATTTTTAACACAGAGATGTTAAATTTTGTTAAGTTTCTGTTTAGCCTGGGAACAGAAGTCAGGTAAAAAAGAGTGATGTCATCGAAGCTAACCCAGCAGTAATATTTGATATTGATTAAAAAACTCTCAGAGAGAGACTGAGCATTTTGTATTTTGTCTTGGAACTAGCAAGACCATCCAATCTTCATCATCACCATCTGCACTTGCCTGGCTGTAAGTAAGATTCAGGGCATAGTATGTCTTTTAGATATAGATAGGAATATAGTAAAGATTAGTTTACATGTTTTCTGTATTTGAGACTGTCTTGCAATGTTGTTTTAAAATATTTCCTGTGATTTTGAACTCTGAAGTCACTGTGTTGATTAACTGAGTATTGTCTTGTTCTTTTATTATTTATTATTAAATATATTTAAACCTATCTTTGTGGCTGATATTTGTGAGACATATTTAAGCTCTTAAAGTACTTGCATATGTATTTGTTGATACTGTAGAGGCCACTCCAAATAGCCTGGTGTTTGGTCAAAACTACCATTTGGATAATAGTAACATTACACAGTAGGATTGGACACCCTTTGTAAGGGCCGTATAGTAGCTGATAAGTAGGGGATGGTAGCAGTGGTAACTACCTTATAGTCTCGGCAAAAGGGAGCATAGTTAGTAAAACTGTGTCAGCCTTCCCCAGGTGTGTGTGTGTTTGTTTATAAATCAAATCTTAAAGGTGCATGTGTCAGTTACTTGGGCAGGGACACGAAACACTGATTGGACAGAGAGGGTGCTAGAGGTCTTGGCTTGGCCCCTCAGCTGAGATCTTAACCCTGTAGCTGTGACAGTGGAGAGTCTTATTGGGGATCTGGAGAAAGAGGGAGAAACCAGCCCCAGACTGACTGTGATCTCTGTGTTCTTTTAAGGAAAATTACATGTTACTGTGTGTGTGTGTGTGTGTGTGTGTGTGTGTGTGTGTGTGTGTGTGTGTGTGTGTGTGTGTGTGTGTGTGTGTGTGTCTGTGTGTGTGTACTTTTCATCCTCCCATGTGTATGTCCCTTACTGTTGCCAGTGGTAAGGATTAAGGCTGCTTAATTATTGTGCCAGTGCAGGGGTTTCACAGTGCCATTGTCCTGAGGCTGCATCATGCTTAAAAGTACAGTGGCATCACCATCAACAGTCATTCTGCAGACAACAGACACATAAGAATTTGAATAATGTATCCTGTTTAAATCATCTGAAATAGTAATACCCGATGAGGAAAAATTTCATGTCTATATGCAGACATTCACCATATGAAGATATACATGCCCTAATACCATAAATGGCAGATAAACACTGGCATTCTATACGACGTGTGTGTGGCTGATGAAGTTGTAGCAAAGTGCTGGTATCCATGTCACCTTGAATGAACACAGTGCCGTAATCCTCTGTATCATAGGCATCCCATGTAGTGAGTACAGATACTTCTCACCAGATGTTAAACATGTCACGGTGGAAGCCACACTGCCAATGGTACTACATGCAGTTGCATTCTGCCTAGCTTTACTCCTGGTACGTGGCATCATGCCATTAACTATTTTTATGCACTATGCCAAAATATGATTCATTTTCCTATACCATTTGTGTCTGCCAGAACTAGATTCCACACTTTAGCTTGTTCTGCCGCATACCTCTCAACTGTGCAGATTTTCGCAGAATGTCCAGATTTTTGTCTCATGTTTTTGGTCTGTTTCTCATAAATACTGCAGTTTTCTGGCAAATCAATGGCAAATCATTGAGAAAATAATGACAGACATTTGAGTTTCAGACTTCAAACACTTCAGAAAATTGGCATGGCTAACTCTCTCTAGAATGTGTAAAAATCTGCTAATCAGTTTACTGTGTAATTTAATTTAATCCTGACTTGCGCTCAGGATTAACTGCAACCTGTGGAACTTGTTTAACTTGCTTACTTATGTAATCTCTGTAAATAGTCTGTTTGTAATATGTAATGCTGTATCTGCTTACCCTTGGAGTTTTTCTCCCCGGGCCTCCGCTGAACATGGACATGCATCCAGTCAGACTATCCCGGTCAACAAATGTAAAATAAAAATAAAATAAAATTCATGCTAATGCAAAGCCTGTTATTCTATCAACTTTATAAATTTGTAAGAGCAATATTTAAAAAGCGTCCCTATTTTTGGGCCTTTGTCCCCCCATTCTTTATAGCTTTGTCCAGATTTCTTGCTTTAAGAGGTTGAGAGGTATGTGCCAGTCATGGACTCTCTTTCTTAAAAAGATGTTTTCCATAAATCTTAAGCACTCCCATGGGGATATGGTTGTCCCCAGCAGTAAAATTACCTGTACTGTGCCTTTTTCCCTGAGGCTGTAATATGATTTCTTTTCTGGTCTCAACTGTACTTCTTTTAAACTATTGGCTTTAATTGTGGTTTCTGACATTGTTTGCATAAATGTGGTAACCAACAGTGCATAGAAATGTGACTCTCAGAAGGTTTCAGCAATTTTACTTCCAGTTATAAAGATCTTATGCAAATAAGCCTTGTTGGCACAGCTCAATGAATCACATTACTACACACCTGTGCAGGTGTATTAGTCATCATAGGTAATTTTCTACTACCTTGAATATGCCACAAGTGCATGCATGATCTTTCAGACACAAAGTGGATGAATATGTCATTGGATTGCCCACACACTCAGTTTTAGGTGCTGAGCTGGTGTAAGTGCAAAATTGTTAGCTGCCTTAATTGCTGAGATCACATTGCAGAGGGTGTGATTCGCAGTGATAATCTCAGTTGCATAATTAACTACTCATTAAACCTGATGACAAAAATGAGCACTTCAGTTACAGCTCAGTCAGGTTAGAGCCCCAAGTTTGTGCTTAAAAGAGACAAAAATCTTTCACTACCTATAGCAGGCATCATAGTGGGCCAGGCTGGACTCAGATGGTAATGGTTCATTAAAAAAAAATGACATTTGGACAGAGTCACTTTGACTGGTAGGTGGCAGAAGTGGGAGATAGCTGGCCACTGTTCTATAGTAAGTATTACTACTTCATTACTGCAGTCACATGTATTTTAAAATCTCCTACTGGTAGTTACTATGGAAGTCACTGTGGGGAAAAAAGGGTCATTCAAGGATTTCTATTAATTCAACTTTATCCTTTTTTCTTCTTTACCAGCATGTGATGTGATGATATTGAAAATAACTGATACCTCTTTCAAAGGAGGAAGGAGATGTGGGTCCCAAACCCTGTAAGTATTGCTTTCCCTATGAAAACAATATTATTAATAGAAATAATTAATAACTTCAGTAATAAGAATTATAAATATATAAATATGTGTGTGTGTGTGTGTGTGTGTGTGTGTGTGTGTGTGTGTGTGTGTGTGTGTGTGTGTGTGTGTGTGTGTGTGTATCAGCATTACACTGGTGAGTAGAACACTGTGACACTTGCAAATATCAAAAATAACACTGCTCATGCACATTTAGTACATTTGCCTATTGCCATTGCATCCCCATTTGTACATTTGTCTTACCCATGTATGCAGACAAGGTCTGTGAATTGTACCTTTAAAGGTAACTTACTCTGTTGTCCATTTTTGTGTGAAAACTATTTTATAGTTTTACCATTTTATATAGTATATAGTGGTAAGCACCTGTTTTCTTCTTTTTAACTTATTTCTAAGTCTGAATGGATGTCTAATGTTGATGCCAATAGCTCATAATTTTACTATTAGAAATTACAGACTCCAATTAGTATGTTTGCATGCTATTCCTAAGCCTTCTAGATTACTAATATATTTATGTATATATTGTTAGCTGCAGTTTTTTCTTCTAATTACCTGTGCTGTCAGAAAATCAACAGGACAATTGTAATTTAGTTTTGCATGACTAAAATGATTCTTAGACTCATATCATTGGTTAATCACAAGGCTGAAAATAACTGTTACTTCATGTGTCATTTAATACAGTCAGTTTTGTTGAATTCAGTGAAATACCATTACGTAGTTGTTTCCTTTGGTCTGTGTCATCAGTTATATGCTGAGCCCAGCAGCATGCACTGAATTTACTTTGTTGATGGTATAGCACGCTACAGTCTCAAGACACATCCCAGTTTCTGATGGCTTGACTCAAACACATAATGAGTAGTACAACACTATACAACTATTTCCTCTCTAGTTCAAATGCCAACATCTGTGAAGTGATAAAACCAAGGTATTCCTATAGTAATTTAAACTTTTATTAATGTATTCATTCATTCATTCATTCATTTATTGATACCCACATTATCCTATTTTTAGAAGGATAGATGGAACCCATCCTAGAAAACAAAATGTGTAAGGCAGAGAACCAGTCAGAGTGGATGACAGTCCATTCCAGGGTCCAAAAACAGACACATTCGCACACTCGCACATGCACAAACAAACACGTGACATGGACATACAAACACACAGACACAGTCATATGTAGGCACTTACATATACATGCACAGGCGCATGCAAGCACATATGTATGTACATACACACACACACTGTAAGCACATTGACACATAATTCAAAAGTATCTCCAGTTTATCTTTAGGCATTAAATATCACATCTCCCTTACTCAAGATGTAAAACATTATAATATCTAATCATCAAAAAAATCCCAATCATAAGAAATCACTAAACAGTACACAACACTAGAAAACACATATTTTTTCAAGAGGCCATACCCTTTTATCCACCAGTGTGGGACCTCTGTCCCCAAACACCTGTTCTGTCCATGTACCATGTACAAGTTTGCACCGGAAATTAAAAATTCTCAAAGTGAGAAGTTTATCCTTTTCCCTCTTCTCTAAGCTAGGAGACTTTACAACACAGTATAACACCTCTTGCAAATGAACTTCCAGTGTTTTAAGATGCTGACAAAATGCAAATGTACCTTTCCTTATATGAAGTTTCAAGATGTGACTACAGTTTGCCCAATACTCTATAGTGCCCCCTCTTAAATATGGAAGCACCTAGCAAAATTGTCACATAGACATAGGGAGGACATTTGAATTCAAACAAAAGGCACCTCAGCTGGGAACCAAACCATTGAACTTAGCAATTTGAGGCAGCAGTCCTAACTGCTGGACTGTAGTACCACACCTTTATTATTTTATTTAATCTTAAATGTGATTAATACAAACTAACCTATTACTAATTTATTGCAAAACAAAACTTGTTTACTTTAATATAATTCTGTAATGGTATCTAAAATAACCCATTTTACCTTATATGTAATCAAACACTTGCAACTACTGTAAACTGAATCAATTCTCTGTATGCTTAATTGTTGAAACTGGGTAGTGTTACTGTATTCCTCTAAATAACAAGAAAATGATTAAATATATCACTTTCTTCTTTTGTGATTGTTTGATTTAGTTTACTAGTTATCTCTTTTATATTTGCAGTTCAGTAACTAGTCACTATCTTTGGTAGCTTCTATTAATGCTATAGTATCTACTGCTTATTAACCAGTTATATATGAGAATGCTTATATGATACAATAATTAATATCAGTGGTACAAATATACAACTATAGAAACCTACCATACACCACCTGGGTCCCTATCGGAAGCTTGAGTTTTCAGAAAATCAAAATTCATATTGTCGAGACGATATGAGCAAGTTTCCAAAAACTGAAAACTTTTGAATGGAGAGCACCATACAGTGCGGATGGGGGAATTTACCCCTTTCTCCATTGTAGTGCAATCTTGGAGTTGGTGTATATATAATATGCAGGGGTTGCTGGGGTTGCCGGGGGCATGCTCACCTGCAAACACATATAAATAAGGTAGATTTTTGTTGTTTTTTGAAGTTTTAGTTTTCAGAAACTCGATCTTATCATCTCAACAATATGAAATTCGAGTTTCTGAAAACTCGAGCTTCTGACATAGACTCTACCACCTATGCCCCTGAAAGATTGTGAGGATTTCCTAACTAAATTTCTGGATTCAAGATCAATGAAAATAAAATGCCTGTGAGATCATTTTAACTACCCAAAGACTGAATATTTAGACTACTGAAGATCATGTAACTATACCAAAATATATGCTGACTATTTTAATCAAAACAATTTGGAAACAATATTACAAAATTGATCTAGGAATGGCAATATCTTACACAGCAAACTTGTAAGCTAAGGATCTTTCTGCTCCCTGCCCATTATATCCTTTGTAGTTAATACATATCATGATAGCATTATTGTTTTTCTAAAAGCAAACTCAAACTCTGTCATTAGTACATCATTCTTCCTAGACTTTACAAGTGGAAACTATGGTGTAGTACATGATATGCTTATGAAAACAGACTGGGATATTGTCCTCAGTGAACCAAATAAATCTAATAAATGTGCCCCAGATACAGTCTTGGTGTTCTATAATATTATTAAGTTCTGCATTCATAAACACATACTGGTAAAAATTAGTAGAAGTACAACTGAAAAGAAGAGTTGCTATTTAGTTTTTAAGCATTAGCCACGTCATAAAAACTTTAGATTAAATTAAGTATACAAACTACTTAACTTTTCTTATCATATCCCTCAAATCTAGCCACGAGCTTTGCTTGATTTCAAAGACTGAATGCAAAAATAAGCCATTCTTTAATTATACCAGAAGCATGAAAGGTAAACATTCGGAATGTAACATGTTATCCAGAAATAAAGTGACCTTTCAGGTGCAGGAGATATTCAGTGTGTGTAACTACAGCTGTGATAAATTTTGCCACAAATAAAAAAATAGTGGGTTAAGTTACCCCTCTTTCATATCTAAATGCTTAGTGTCTTCCTCTTGAGTATAGTAGTGAGTATCCCTGCCTGTCACATGGGAGACGAGGGTTCGATTCCCTGATGAGGAGTAGGTGCATCTTTTGATCTGGCAGTGGGATGGATTAAGACTGTAAACTTTTAGCAAGCTACTTTCTGTGGTACAGGGTTTAATCCTTTCAGTCTTAGCTTTTACTGGAAAAGCTTACCCAGACTCTTCTACAGCTTGTTGTGAAGGAAAGGATAGTTTGTGTTTTGCTTTCTTGTGCTTCACTGTTTTAACCTATTTTGTATATTGTGATTTATTTTCTTTACACTGTGTTTTACTTTTTAATTGCATATTTAAACTAGGAAATACACCACAGCTGTGTCTCTTGTGAGTCACATAAATTAAGTTTCTCCCACCCTTCCACCCTGCTACTTTTGTGTTTTTAAACTCAGCTGTCTTTCTAGCTGCCTCCCCCTTATGTTAATTTGACCACATATCTCCTTTCCTCTCCTCTTTCATTGGCTATTGTGAGTAAGCACAAAATTATCATTTTGTGAGATTATTCCCCTTTGGCTATTTAAATTTATTGGCCATCACACTCTGTTTCATACAGCCAGAATATAAAGTGACCATCCCATTCCAATCTATCTTGCTGTTTTAAAATTAGTGGCTTAAGCTACCCCCTGTTTCACATCTAACTGCTTCATGCACACTGCAGGTCTTAGGATATTAACCCATTTTTATATATTACCTTTAAGATCTGCAATATCTACTCCAAGACCACCAATTATTGGAGAGCTCACATTCTGCCTCTCAATAGTCATCTTGGGAGAAGTGCTTCTGTTTTGCTCCTGGTGTCAGAAGGAACATAGAGACATTATTTCTTGGAGATTGCTTATCACTGAAAAGCCTAACAACTGTTTCATTGGTTCCAGCTTGGAATTTGTACTTATATTTTGCTCCTGGTGAGAGAAGGAGCAGAGTGCATTGATTCCTGACTGGTTCTGCTTAGGCAGTGAGTGTCTGTGTTTGACATTCCTGATTGGTCTGGTTGCTATTCAAGACATCTACCAAGAAAAAGCCACAACAAGTTTACAGACTCTTGCATCATCTGGGACAAGACTGTTGAGCACCAAAGGGCATATGGCCTGCTTCTCATCTTGGGAATGGTGCTACTGTTTTGCTTCTGTTGAGAGAAAAAGCAAAGAAGCATTGCATTACAGCAGCATAAAGCTGTGGTAAGATCAGAACCAGTAGTAGCCGGGCAGTAGCCTTTCAAGGTGAATTCCCCTCTTTACATCATTCTTGACAAGCTAATTCTTTCTTTTCAGAAAGTACTGCTTGATTTGTTGCTGTTTAAAACCTAATTTCAGAATATCTGCCTAGATACTTCGTCCATAAACCATCAGGGTTTATGTATTAGTTTCCCCCTCAAGCATCATGGTGTGCCCTGTACAGACACAGACACATTGAATTGACATTTTTCCTGTAAAATACCCTTGACATTTTACCAATATCTGGTTGCAGTCAGGACAACTAATTTATAGTGACAATCACTGCCCCCAGAGTTGTAAACCAGATATTGTTGGCATTACTTTATATTCTCACTACAGTTTTATAGTCAATAACAAAGGGTCTGTTGTAATGGATATGCACTTTCCCACTATCTCCATTATCAGCTTGGTGGATATGGGCATCCTGAGGCAATGTAAAAATTGCCTCATTTTTACTGACAACCAGTTAATTCTCAAACAAACCGATACGGTATGTGAGAGATGTTTTTCACAATGTCACTGGAGACAAAGCTCATACATATAAAAGCATTCCTAATGTCAATCAGGTTGTCAGTAGTATACACACTTCACCCATTATACACAATTCAAAGCAAACACATAAACCCACATATGCTGAGGCATTAAAACGTAACCATCTTAAACCCCAAAGACCTCCTAGACAAAGTACAGTATGGCTCACTCATAGTCCATGTGGCTGTAAATGACCTGAGACATACCTCCCTAGAGTATATGGAGACAGACATCATGGAGCTCTTGGGAATATGTGTCCCAGGAAGGTATGAGCCTAGCACTGAGCAGCATTTTATCTTCTCCAAGAATGATGCCACAATATGAACAAAATATGGCCAACTTTAATGATTGGCTTAGTTTCTGCTATGGGGGAGCAGTATTTTCCTGCATGAAAGGAGATGGTCAACAGACCACACTGCTTTGCCAGGGATGGTCTGCACCTCCCCCCTAGGGTTTCGAATATTAGCTAAAAAATTGTCCTCCCTCATAGTGCTCGTTTTAGGCAATGTCAAACTGAAAATACTTCCAACATAGCAAATCAAAACCAAGAAAATCTGAAGGTATTACTGCTCATTGCTAGGAGTCTAAACAAAAAACTCCACTACCTAAAAGCTCATCTCACCCTAGAAAATGCTGATGTCTGTGTGGTCATTGAGATATGTTTTAATGCCACAGAGAGCACACTAGCAGTGCAAAGCTATAATGCCTTCCACATACTTAGACCAGTTACTACACAGACAAGGACTTAAGGTGGAGATGTCTTGATTTACATCAAAAATAAAAATACCTCAAGGCTGGTCAAACAGGACAATGCATTTGAGCTTCTCCACATTCAAATCACCATAGGCAAAATCTCATACCACTTTCTTGCAAGCTATAGGTCCCCCTCTATAACCCAGGAAACTCATAACATGTATTTAAACATATTGGAAACACTCACCATCCAACCCAGTACAGTATTCATGGACGACTTATTAACTGGGAATCATATATGACACCAAATGTACAGGCTCAGAGATTCCTGGATTTTGCAAACCCAAACTCCCTGGACCAGATTGTCAGTACACCAACAAGGGATGCAACCATACTGGATCTGGTCCTCACTAAAATGGGAGTGCTGCACACCCCCTATTGTAATATCTTCTCTGTAAGGATGAGTAAAAATAAAACCTGGAACTCCTGATAACCCTGAGTATTCAGGAACTACTCTAAGGATAACTTCGTGCTATTAAGTGATAACCCTGGCAAAATTTCAATCCTCCATAAACCCTGAGAACACTGTTTCCTATGGCAAAATGTTCAGACAAACCCTATACAAACATGTTAATAGCTGCATAGAGGCAGCTGTACCCACCAGGAAGAAGTACAGAACCCTAGTGGAATCACAGCTTCAGTAGACTGCATAACAGAAGGGAAAACAATTATGGTAAAAATTAGGAGGTGCAGCACCCAGTTGAATAAAAACACTCTCATCAAACTAAACAAACAACAAAGAAGACAAATAAAGTCTACCAAAGCCAAATCTGAGGTCAGTTTGGCCTCCCAGGCCAAGGACAACCACAAGGCATTCTTTAGCTATCTCCGCAACTTCAAAGGTAATACACAAATGTGTGCAGAGCTTATTGTTAATGGAGCTACCTATATTGAGCCAGAAGACCTGCTGACCAACAAATTCAGCCCCAACTTTACCCCCTCTCTCCCCCTCAACCATCCCTCAGGAAATACCATCAGATATAACTCCCCTGCTGTCACTAGGGAACAGGTCCTTAATGCTCTCTCTAAGACCAAGAACACCGCATCAGTGGGGACAGACAATATCCTGGGATGCTTTCTAAATAGCATGATACTTGACCAATCAGGCCCTCTGGAATTGTTATTTAAACATAGCCTCCAAACAAGCTTTGTGCCTCATGAATGGAGAACAGCAACAGTCATCCCTCTGCACAAAGGTGGGCCATCTACAGACACTGGAAACTACAGACTCATAAGTCTCACCAGTCTCATATGCAAAGCCATGGAAAGAATTACCATGGAAATAATCAATAATGACATAGGAAATCTCCAGACACTGGACCCAACCCAATTTGGTTTTGTCAAGGGCAGGTCATGCTTACTCAACCTGGTGGATTTCTTTGAGATGAGGGCAAAATGGTTTATACTGCCTAACTTGTCCTGGCCAAAGTATTTGACACAATACCCCACTCAGGCATCATTGACAAATTCCAGAAGTTAGGTACAAACCCTTATGTCACCCAGTAGATAGCCAGCTGGCTCACAGACAGGACTCTGGAAGTTAGATCTGGAGAGTCCACCTCTATAAAGAAACCAGTTGAAAGTTGAGTACCTCCAGGATTGGTCCTGGAACCATTCCTTTTTGGCATTTACTTCTCTGATGTCAAGGCCAATGTCAATGGCCTCTGTCTGACTAAATTTTCAGATGATTGCAAATTAGGACCTATCACTGAATCATTCATAGACACAAATTTTCTCCAGGAAGGGCTAAAACAAACAAATAGTTAGTGTCAGAGCCATGGCCTAAAACTAAATGCCAAGAAATCCACAATAGAATCCTTTGGGAAGTCATCCACCTCTGGTAACTATCATATTGACAACACACCCCTAAGGGCTGGTATACAAGGCATTGTCAGACCCCACTCTGATGGACCTCTTCCATATTTGCAAAACAAACAAACCAGAATTACCCATTCAAGACTTATACCTTGCCTGTGATATAAATAGAACCTGCTGGAGAGACAGGTATGTCTCCCAGAGACTAACTCTTCTCTGGAACAGACTTCCCATCCATGTAAGAGCAGAGTTCCTCCCTAACTCAATTCAAGTGTAGATTGGACAGTTGGATGGGAACAGGAAATTCATCAATGGTCTGACACCTATGTCTCCAATGGACACAGGCAGCCTGTAAATGGTTCATCTCCCATGCCCCTACTTGTAAATATTTCATCTGCCAAGCCCCTGCTTACACTTATCAAGGGTACTAAAACTTGTCAGAGATTTGGAATGCATGGCTACACTTAAAAAGGCCCTTGTGGTCATTAGCCTAGTAAATACCAATGAATCTATGGAAAATAAAACCTCAGATTTCATGGGGTCAGACAACATTCTTGTGGTTCCTGTAAAGAATCAGGAATAATGTAACTAGTGCCTACTAATATGTGGCAAGTTGAATGTTAGCATGCACACACATCCATATACTATGGAGGTAGGCTGTATTGTTACCATTTCACCGTGGGGAGGTGTTCACACCAGATGCAAATAGTTTTTAGGCCCATCAGCTTGACCAGTATTCTATGTAAAATCACAGAGTGAATCACAGCAGAACTTATCCAAAATGGAACAAAGAAATTACTTCTATTTGATACATAAACACATGGGTTTGTTAAGGGAAGAGCTTACCATATGAATCTTGTGGCTTTCTTTGAAGAAATAACCACAACACCTGACAAAGGCGTGACAGTGCCTGCTACTTAAAGAGATCTAAAAGATCTTGCCAAGGCATTCATCATTGTTCCACGTTAAGGAATAATGGCAAATCAAAAGTATTACATGTCAATCCATATGTAATTCAATGGATAAAAACACTAATTAAGCAAGAGAACACAATCTGGGGGGTACTCATGTAGCCTCACAAGGGTTACCTTTGGTGCCCCACATGGCTTTGTCCTCAGGATATTCTTTTTAGATTATTTTTCCAAGATATGATCTTGGGAAATGCGATCTGGATAACAACATATGCTGAAAATTGTAAACTGAATAATGTAATTACTTCAGTAAAATGCCATTTTTTCCAAGATGTTCCAACTGTATTTGAAATATTGAATATTGTAAATGAGATAAAAGAACTAGAAGTGAGATATATGGAAAAGTGAAGGAGCGAATTACACCAAAGTAAATGGAGTTTTTAGGAAAAATACATTTAAAAAATGTTCAGGAGGAGGAGTAAGGTTTAATGTAAGGCAAGACTTAAGCTATTTATGTAATATTGGACTGAATGATAATTGTTATAAGGAAAGAAAACATATATGTAATATATAATGAATGTAAATGAAAACATGTTAATATAGTTTGTCTTCTTTTCTGTCTTTATGTCTTAGGAGATCTAATAAATGAATTTAAAAAAAGATTGTCTACAGAAAATAGATATACCTGATGCAGTAGCAATGACAATAACTTACATGTCAGTAAACTAGGCATAGTGAGAATTCACAAAAAAAGGAAATAAATTATATTTACGAAATAAATGGTCAATTCATAACTCATCTTTAAAGATCTAGGGAAAATGGTGGAGGGTGGATAACAAATTCAGCACTGACCAGTGTGCTATCTACTAAAGTTAGAAAAAGCATATGCATTAGCCCATCTAATTCTAAATGGCATGTCTTATCACAGGAAGGAGATAACCATTACATTTTATACCTCGCGGATCTAATCCATTACTGAATACAATGCTAGCTTCTTTAGTTTTCACACAAGGCACCAGATGCAACTTGAAAAGGTACAACAATACTGACTAGAGAACTTCCAAGATGGCTGCACACTGAGTAACAGCTTATTTTCAGCTCTCTCAATGTGAAAACAGAAACTCAAAAAAGAGAGCCAGTGAATTTGCTTTTTAGGTAAATTTCAGTAACGGGCTAGTAAGTGTACTACCTGGATACCAGCAAAAAAGAAGTTCAGAGAAGCCAAAAGAAAATTAATCACAAAATGTGAGGAGAAAACACTGGCTGAGAAGAAGCCTGCAGGTGTTCAGCAAAAATGGTGCAAGACATGACTTCCAGTAATCTAGAGGAAAAAAATAAATCAAAATGTGCTCAGAGCTGATTAGAATAAAGGAAACACTAATGGAGTATATCAACTCAAATAACAAAAGGCTGTAAAAAATGAAAGAAGCTTTAAACAGATATTCAGATGAATTGATAAAACTTCAAAAATCAGAGGTCAAAATGCCGAAAAGGCTGGCTGAATATGAGACTGCCCAGGAAGAGATGTTTCAAAAAATGATAGAATTAGAGGACAGAGCATGTAGGGAAACTCCAAGATTTTCTGCTGTACCAGAGAAATTGGAATTAATAGACTGTATTTGTTTTATGAAAGCACAAATAAGCAACTGGACTGGTGTTCCAAAGCAGGAGCTGTTAACTGAAATGACACATTGTGTTTATACTGCAAACCTGATCATGAAAAAGCAGCCTAGACCTTTAATAGTACAGATGCAATCCTATCAGCTGAAAGAGCTGATTATGACAAAATTGTGGCAGAAGGACAAAGTACTAAAAGTGGTAGGCAGTAGAGTGTTTGTGGAAAATGATTACCCACTGTACACCAGACAGAAGAGGAGTACATTTATTCCAGCAATCAGGGAATATCAAAAAGCAGGTGGAGACTCAAGCTGCTGTATCCATCTTTTTTTCTGAATATTATTTCCTGGATGGTCAAAATCATTCTTTGAAGCAGAACATGGTAAGGATGAAATACAAAAGTTTGTCCAAAAAATGAGCTATCAAACAGAAGGGGATTCTGTTTCTTATTTTTCAGATAATAAAGTCTATAGAGAGACTATGCCAGTGAAACCTTTTCCAGTGTTCCAAAGGAAAATGCTTGACAGACAGTAAAAATCACAAGAGCTGAATAGAAGAACCAGAAGTATATTGGAAATGAACCAGCAATTGGATTTGGGAGATGCAGCTCAACAGGAAGAAAACCAGCAACTTGGATATTCAGGAATAAATGTGGGATTACAAAGCATTAATTACATTTGTGAAGTATGACAAAACAAGAAAACCTGGAAATATTGGCCTTTTTTAACTTTGTTAAACTTGTAGGGGTGTCAGGGGACCCTAAAGCATATGCCCTATTTTCATTAATGTTTGGAGGAACATTTACCAGGAGGAAAGAGGAAGGAAAGAGTTAACTGTAAGTAACACTAAATGTTGCTCTCTAAAGCATATTTATAATACATGACATATACTACATGTTATAAAGTAAAGCTTTTTCAGTTATTTTTGAGGGTAATAGGGTACTAAAGTAAACAGGTATCCCTATTTTTTATTCTTCCTTCTTTCTTCTTGTTCATTTTTAAGAAATGTAGGCATTGCAAAGTAAAACGAGAAGAAAACATGGACAAAACACCATGATATATGAAAACAATATATGCTTTTTCTTATTTTTGCAAAGGGGAATGACTGGATTAAGGCCTTTGCCTTGATTTAATAACAAGTTTTAAGGGGAAGTAAATAAATAAAAGAACAGTGAATATAATGAATACAGAATAGTGTTTCCCTGTAACATATAAATGTTTACAGTACAGTATGTATAGTGGAATGCAACTGTGTATCTCATTCTCATGTTTTTGTGGAGACAATCTGATAAGGGGGCAATAAAAACAGAATATGTCTTTCTTTCAGTGACTAGGAGATAATGTTTTCTGAAAACATTCAAGTTGTTTTCTGCATCTGGGAGAGGAATAAAGATAAGACAAAAACATGCAGCACTTAGTGGAAGGTGAATCACAGGCTGTACCATGCATCCTAGCACGAATAACCTTCATTATAATTTGATTCAAGCCTGTGAGTATGGCTGTCATTCTGAGAAATTGTTCCCATTAGGAGGGTAAAACTTCATTATTTGAAGATGTACATAGTTTTGTGCGTCACTATTAAGTTAATAGGTTTTGGGGATGTTCTAGAAGTGTATTTGTTTTTTGTTTGAGAGTTTTCATGAAAACATTTTTGTAAGATGTGAAGATGTTAAAATGGATATGTCAAGAAAGAACTGTATAAGAGAGCAACCTGCCAAACATTACTGAATGCGTGTAACACAAGAGCTATATAATTAGACATTTTAAAAAACTGTTATACATAACAGGTAGGAATAATAACTTCTTAACACAATGACACTTTCCATACTATCTTTAAATGTGAATGGCCAAACAAATATATACAAAAAAGAAAGAATAGTGAACTATATTAGAAAATGCAGAGTGTAATTAATTATGCTACATGATACTCATTTGGAAATAAATAAGCATGTGAATTTGATAAAGGAAGGATTTCAGGGTGGTTATTCAGTGGAATATATCAGACAAAGAAAAAGGGGGGTACTTATATTAATTGCGGAAGGAGCTCCAATAGTAATAGAAGAGGAAAAAAATATAATAATGGCAGATATGTAGTATTAAGGGGCTACAGGTACGGGAGAAGGATTACTCTGGCTTGTATTTATATTCCACCTAAAACTGCTACAATGGAGCTTAAGAAAATTCTGGCTGAAATAATCAGCTTTCAGCAAGGAATATTATTTATAAGTGAGGGCTAGAATTTGATTTGTAACTTTGAGGCTGTATCTTGGGGGCCTGGAAGGGAAAATATAACCAAAGAGGATAGCCTTTTGAAGAAATGTATAAAAATATGTTGTATGGAAGATACAGTAGTAGGAGTTCAGACAGAATTTACATATTATCCCCCAAGGTACAAAAACTGGGCTAGACTAGATAGAAATTATATTTTGCAGGAACATGTACATTTGATAGAAATTTTTGATAAGCATCGAATAACTATTTCAGATCACGTGCCAATATTAACTAAAACAAAAATGCAGGATAATCAAGTAAAATGAGACACTGGTGCTTCTCCACCTATCTGTTAAAAAGGGATATAATAATTTCATAGGTTCATAGGCTGGTACTAGGCTATTGGCCCTAGGGCCTATACAAGCCTAGCCATAACAATTCCCTGGCTATTTCTTCCCACAGTATTTACTTCCCTGGACCCCTGTCTAGCAGAGCCAACTGACGTGATCCCCGCAGTGAATTTCCTATCTCCCATCCAATCATCAAGGTTCCTTTTGAAGAGAGCCAAAGAGGCGCTCTGCTTGACATGTATGGGCAGTGTATTCCAGAATCTGGGGAGTCTCTGGGTCAGGAACCTATCCCTCCAGCATGTTTTGTTCATTGCGATGACAAAGTTTAGATCCCTGGAGTGTGTTTCGCTGAGGGATTGGGATTCCTTTAAGTGTAGCATGTCCAACAGCTCCGAGTTTGACATGGCCTTGTATGTTAAGCAGAGATTGCCTCTAAGTAGACAATATGCTACAGAGTATAGGTGGAGTTTTTTTAGATGGTCAGCATAGGGCATCTGCTATAGGCCTGTGATTCTTTTAGTGAGGTATTTATGCGGCCTTTCCAGTTGTTGCAGATGTCTTGAGAGGTACATACCAAACGGGGAGTTGTATTCTATAATGGGTCTAATGAGGAATGAGTACAGTGGGACAATGACCTCCTTTTTTCTGGATGAAAAGCCCTTAGTGATGAGGTGTGCCACACAGTAGAATTTCCTGACTGTTGTGGCGATGTGGTTATCGAAGGTGAGACCACTGTCCACCTGTGTCCCTAAGTCTCTTATCACACTTTCGGTGTTTAGTGTACTGCCATGTGGTAATTCACAGGTACATGTTTTTTCCCAAAGTGGATAACTATACATTTCTTGGCATTGAGCTTGAGCCCATGGTTCTGGCACCAAGCATCTGTTTCTGTAAGGCCCTTTTGTAGAATATCCACATCATTTGGGGATTCAATAATGGCTCCCATTTTGCAGTCATCTGTGAACTTTGTTAGCCAGAGTCCCTTAGTGTTGGCCTGTACTTCAGAGAAGTAGATGCCAAACAAGAGCGGTCCCAGGACTGAACCCCTGAGGTATTCCACTTGTCACTTGTCTGGAGCTGGATTTTGAGTCGGCTACTTTTATAGTGTGGGTTTTGTTAGTAAGCCAGTTGGCAACCCATTGAGTGAGATAGGGATTAATGCTCAGATTAGTAAGTTTATCTATGATTCCAGAGTGGGGGATGGTGTTGAAGGCCTTGGCGAGGTCCAGATAGGCTGTGTGAACAACCTTACCTTTGTCCACGGCTCTGGAGACTGATTCAAAGAAGTCAATCAGGTTCAGGAGACAAGATCGGCCCTTCATGAACCCAAACTGTGTGGGGTCCAGTGTTTGAAGGTTGCCAATGTCATTGTTTATAAGTTCCATGATAATACATTTTATGGCCTTGCAGATCAGGCTCATCAGACTGATGGGGCAGTAGTGCCCGGGATCCAAGGTGGATTCCCCCCTTGTGGAGTGGGATAACTTTAGCTATGCGCTACTCACTGGGCACAAAGCCTGAGGTGAGGCTATGATTAAACATGACACTTAGGTGAGGTGCCAATTCATTTTGTAGTTCATGTAGTACACAGCCTGGGATGTCATCTGGTCCCATGGATGCTGTATTCTTAGCTTTGGAGAGTACGGTTTTTACATGTGTGGCCGTTATTACCGGAATTTGGCAATTTTTCGGTATTGAGCTGGATCCTTTAGGGGGTAAGAGGGGGGTGAAGTTTGCACTGAATCGATCTGCCAGGATATTGGCAATATCCTTGGGATCAGTATATTTAATGCCATTCTGTTGTAGCTCAGAACAGATCTGACCATTGCCATTTAGATTCTTGACATAGCTATAGAATGCCTTGTGGTTGTCTTTGGAATCTTTGGCAATTTTATTTTCACAACTAGCTTTGGAGGATTTTATCTCAGCTTCTTACTGAGGCTCGTAAGGGAGTTTTTTTGCATCCTGGGATTTTCCTCTTTTCTGCAACAGTTTCATCCTTTTGTTGTAAAGTTTGTTTATGGCAAGGGACCACCAAATTGGCTTCCTTTTTTGGAGGAGAGTGTCTTGGTTCTTTTGGGGATGGCACGATTCATGCATGAATGGATGTGCTCATACAGTGCCTTAGTGTGTGTAGGATTCAGCAGTCGAACTTTCAGTTCCCGTCTGCATGGGTGTCATGAAGTTTGTCACTTCTGACTTGAGTAGCATGAAGTTGGCTTTGGAGAAGTTTTTTTATGGAGGTTTCCTTACTGGGGGGTGGGGGTGGGATGTGGATATCAAGGGTGATTAGTTTATGATCAGACCTGACCAATGAGGGGGTGACCACAGGTGTGAAGCATCAATTTCCCATGTTGGTAATGACCAGGTCTAAGATATTGGAGCCCCTGGTGGGACTAAGGATTAGTTGATCCAGGGCATTGAAATTTATGAACTCCAAGAACCGTTGGGCAAAGGTGTTGGTACACGAGTAGTTTTCCCAGTTAATGGCAGGGTAGTTGAAATCACCCAGTATTAGGGTGTTTGGTTGTATCGTAATATTTATATAAGGAATAGGTAGTGGAAATTATTTGGGAGTTATTACAGAAGATAGAAATTTCTTCTAAAAATATAGTTAGGGAATGGGATAAAATTAAAATGGAGTTTAAAAATAGGGTGGAAATAAAAGGAGAAGAGATATCATTAAGAAGTAACAAGAATTATTTAGAGAAACTGACAACGGGTAAAGTGTTGCATTATAGGGAAAATTTCACAGAACAAGAAGAGACACAATTGCAGCATAAGGGACTACCTCAATAATATGCATGAGTTTCGAAAGAATGCTATTAAGCAACTATTTTTGATAACTCCAGAGCACAAAGACTTTTAGCACAACTGCTCAGGCAACAGGAAGTAAAAAGGGTTGTTGCCAAGCTTAGGGAGCCTATAACAACTCCCTCATCTCCTCTTCATCCTCTTCTTCTAATCCTGCAACATAATCCCACCCCAATCTCTTATACTTATCTCTTACCAAACAGACCATCCCCTTTCTGCCCCATTGTTCTCTCTTCAATCTCCCTGTATCTCCTTCCACACTACACTTACTATCTCCATTTCTAACTTTAAAACACACTCCAACATGCTTCTCTTGTCTGTAATACTTTGCCCTCTGCTTCTGTCCTATAAGCTCACTTGCTATGAATCTCTACATCTAAGTGAAATTCCTCCCCCCTTAAAACAAACTGCCCCTGTCACCCTTTGTACTTCAAACTCCCATTGTAACATTACATCTGCATCAGCCTACCTTCAACCTCAATTTCATAGAACAATCATTTTCAAATATTTCCAAACCAAAAGAACTATACCTATTCTAGGTAAACTACTGAAACTGTCGCTTATGCCACAACAGTACCTACTACTTCATGATAATATTCATCCTAACCCAGGCCCAAACTCTCATATCCCTTACTCCCAATCCCCCCATCCAGACACCTCATGCACCCACTGTCCTAGCAAAAACTCTCTCTTCATAGCTCACCTAAACATCCGTAGTGTAAATAATAAAATTAGCCACCTACATGCCCTGTTAGACTTACACTCCTTTGATATCTTATGCCTAACTGAAACTTGGCTCAAACAAACCACCAAGGACAATGATATTATTCCCCCCAGGCTATAACATAATTAGATTAGACCGCCCTAACAAAAATGGAGGTGGGGTGGCAATATTATATAAATCTGAGCTGCAACTCTCTGCCCTAAATATTACACACCCTTCACCTAGCAATGCTGAAATCCTAATGGCCAAGCTTCTAATTAATACTAATAAATCCATTAATATTATCTGCTCCTACATCCCCCCAGGTAATAACATTAATACCGTTGAAAACATCCTATGTTGGCTCTCCTCAAATTCCCCCAAGAAACCATACTCCTTGGCAATCTCAACATTGACCGGAAAAGTTGCACTGCCAATAAACCTACTACCCACATAAACCTTCATGGCTTTTATCAAACCATCACCCACCCTAGAAGAACTCACAAAATTAGCAATAAATAAAAAAACTTTAGATTGGATACTAGTTAACAGTAACCCCCAATTTTATAAAACAGGCATACTTCCAGATGATATCAGTGACCACTCTCTTACCTTTATAACAAAGCTAAAAACTTCAATACCCAATCTAGTAAACTTCAGAACCACCCGAAATACAAAAAATCTAAACCCAGTTAACTTTCAAGCCGAGCTTAAAGCTCGCAATTGGACCCCCTTAAAACACTTACCTCTAGAGGAAGCTGTCTCATACTTTAACAATAAATTTTTACAAATACTGGAGCACCATGCCCCTTCTCAATTGATCAGAATTAGGAATAAACCAGCTCCCTGGCTCACTAAAGAGACTAGGCTAAAAATGTGACTTAGAAATAAAATCTGGATTGAATGGAGACATACAAAAAAGCAAACTGATCAC
Source organism: Protopterus annectens (assembly GCF_019279795.1). NCBI lineage: Eukaryota > Metazoa > Chordata > Ceratodontiformes > Protopteridae > Protopterus > Protopterus annectens. Next base: position 930,657,507 of record NC_056729.1, read on the forward strand.
TTACACTTTCGTCAACTGAGAAATGCCACTAAGCAAGCCATATTCCTTGATAAAAAACTATTACCTACAATTCCAATAAACCCAATATCAAAACCCACAAAAATTCTGGTCAGGAATAAATAAACTACTTCATCCTGACCACTCTAAAACACCTACCCCCTCTAACCTGACTCAACATTCTTCCACCAAAATTGCTGACACTTTTAACAAATTCTTCTCTGAAACTGTCCAATCTCTAGCCAATTCTTTACCAGTAGTGTCCGCCTTGAACTCACCTGTGTCAACTAGTTCATTACCCCTATTTCAACTACAACCCATTCCCACATCTCACATATACAACCTACTGCTGAAACTCAAACCTTGTACCCCATCAGCTGATCTCCTTCCAGCTGAATATCTGAAATTAGCAGCTGGAGTACTTGCCTTCCACATTTCTATCTTAATTAACAGAACCATTAGAGAATGTTCCATCCCTAACATCTGGAAAGTTTCACATATTATCCCTCTCCACAAGGGAGGCAACTCAAGTGAACTTTCAAACTTCTGCCCTACTCTCACCTATAGCAAAAATTATGGAGAGATGTATTCATCGCTAACTTCTTACTCATCTCCTCCAAAATCACCTTCTAGTAGACTGCCAACATGGTTTTAGACCATAGCATAGCATAGCACCACCACAGCTCTCCTATCCTTTACAGACTATAAATAAAAATTGAAATAACAATCTCCTCTCCTCTGTCATGTTTATTGACCTCTCCAAAATATTTGACATGGTGAATCCTGAACTATTGATAGACACACTTAAATCTCTCTCATTAGATACACTAACAGTCAAATGGTTTCAATCTTACCTTGAAAACAGACAGCAAGCAGTCCTCTGGGACAACAAACTGTCCTCTGTGCTCCATATTACTCTCGGAGTCCCACAAGGATCAGTTTTGGGACCACTTCTCTTTACTATATATTCATTAATGATCTGTCAGCCTCTCTTCTTCAAACCACCTGTATACAATATACCGATGACTCAACCTTAATCTGTGCCGCCTCCTCGCCTTTCCAGCTTCAAGCTACAATCCAAAAAATATGTACCTTAGTAGAAAACTGTTTTCACCAATGCTGTCTCCTCTTTAACCCTAAAAAAGAAATAAATTACTGTTGTTCACTCCCATTCAGAAATCCCACACCTTAAACTGCACAGTCATCTCTAAAAATGGTACATTAATAGCTCCTGACATAACCACCAACATTTTAGGGGTAACAATTGATCACAATCTTAATTTTTGACACTCATATTAATCTAACTATCAAATCAGTTAATAGAAAACTGGGCTCCCTGTACAGAATTAAACCCTTTCTTACTCCTTCAGCCAGAACTACTATTGCCCAAACTCACCTAATCTCTACCCTCCTCTATGCCTCACCAATTTATACAAACCTTTCCAAAAGCAATATAAATAAGTTGGCAATATCTTATAACAACATAGCCAGATTTGCCACTGATGCCCCATTTCGCACCCACCATTGCAAAAATCTAAAACTTCTCGGATGGTTAGAACTGCAAAGCCAGTTTCTTTTTCAGCAACTCATAATCATTCACAAGATTCTGCATCATCCCTCAAATACTCCCATACTCAGAAATCTTATTACCCCCGATCAAAATCTTTTAACCTTACGATCTGCAGACAGAGTACTTGTCTCTACCTTAAAATCCAACAACAAATTCGGGGACTGCCTATTTACTAACTTGATTGGTAACCCTTGGAACAAGCTTCCAAGAGAGCTAACACCCGTGACATCCACTCCTCTTTTCAAACATCAACTTAAAACCTTCCTACAATCACAATGGCTATGTCCATGCTCTAATCCTGACTGACACTGTCTCCTTTTTCTTCTCACTTGCTTCTGACTTGCTTCTCATTTCTAAATCTATACTACTGGATTCCTCTTCCTTTGTTTTATTTCCTTTTTTTAACTATTCCTAAAGAATTTTTGTTAGTCATGTGTGTTATGTTAGTCTCTATGACTGTACTTGTAAAGAATATGTATATTAAGTATGTTTAAAGTAAGTTGAGTCTAAATAGTCAAAAATCCTTACGAAATTTCGTTTTTGTATTTGAAGCTTTTCTCCCCGGGCCTCCGCTGAAAATGGACATATATCCAGTCGGACTTTCCTGGTCAACAAATGTAAAATAAATAAATAAACAAGGAAAATAACCAGAAATCCTGTAGAGGTATGGAAATCAAGTGAAAGCACAAATGGAGTTGTTTATGGAAGAATTAAATATGCCAAAGTTAGATGTAGATAAGGCTCAACTACTAACAGGATAACCAATCTATAGGAAAGCCCCCATTAATAGATGGTATTCCAGTGGAGGTTTGGAAGTTAGGAAGGAAGAAAGTTTTAAAGATCTGAAAGGTTTTGTTTAACAGTATTTTAAAAGGAGCTGAAGCACTGATATCCTGAAAGAAAGTGGTGACGGCTGTAATATCTAAAGATGGTAAAGACCCATCAGATTCAGCTTCATATTGGCCCATTTCCATTTTAAATCAGGATTATAAAGTGTTTATGACTTGTGTATAATGGGTAAAAGAATGGAAATGATGATGCCAAAATTGATAGACATGGGTCAACATGGTTTTGTGGAGGGGAGGCAAACATTTGTCAACATTAATAGACCAATGGTGATCCAGAGGGAATCAGAATTGAAGAAAATACCACTGTTGCTGGTGGTTGTTGATGCAGAGAAAGTATATGGCACTTTTTTACAGTAATATGGGATTTTATGAGTAGGATAATGGAAGAATTTGCATTTCCTGATAAAATTATAAGGTTGATTAGGAGTATATATGAGGGACTGGAGGCGATAATTAAAGTGGGACTGGGTTCTTCTCTGATAAGATCTGTTTAAGTAGAGGAACCAGGCAGGGGTATCCTCTTTCCCCTTTGTTATCTGTGTAAACCATTGGCAAAGAAAATAAAGGACTCAGAAAGTCAAGATTATATTTTGTATGGTAGTCATGAAAAGTTGGCTTTCTTTGCAGATGATATTATTTCATACCTGATAAAACCAGAAAAAGGATATTTCAGGGTTATGGAACATTTTGAGACAGTTTCATATCTTTTCAGCATACAATATTAATGATGATAAAACAAAGACAATAGCTATAAATTATGTACCAACACACAAATTGGTTCAGCAATACCCATATTTATAGGAACATGATAAACTGAAGTACTTGGGAGTATGGATTAAAAAGAATTTTGTTATGACAGCTGAGGATATGTGGAAAGAGACTAAAAAGATAATACAAAAACTAAGAAACTGGAAACTCTGTTTATGAATATGGAGAGCAAGATTCAAGCAGTGAAAATGTTTTTAGTCCCTTTAGTTTTATATACAGGTCAAGCATATTTTTATCAACCAGAAGAGAAGTTGTAGATAGCAATTAATAAAGAGCTGAAGGCTCTTATCTGAGAGAAGGAAGGGCAAAGGTCAAGTGCAATAAGGTAATTCTTCCAACAGAATAAGGTGGTTTGGGATTATCTGATTTGAAGGGGTATTTCACTACTTGGTTAAGGCTCCTAAACATAACACAAGCAGAAAGCTATAATTCAAAGTGGAAAGGGATGATGATGAAACAGGGGGAAGCTCAAGAATCAATGAGAGACTGGAATTTTGGATGCAGATCCTCAAGGAAAATAAGAATAACCATAGAGAATATTATATTCATAAAGTAACAGTAAGTATTCTAACAATTAAGCCAAAACTAGGAAGGACAAAGGAGATTCTGCTAATAGGGATGACTGCTATTAGGGTACAGACAATAGGCAAAATCGGGCTGGAACTTACTGGAGACAACTTACAAAGGAGCCAAGGTACTGGGAGCAAATAATTAGAGATGAAAAGGAAATAGAATGGGAAGAGGCCAATAATTCATTTGGGCTGCAGGCTAGAGATTGCCTTCCCTATCTAGGACTGATATAAGAGTATAGGTAAAGAGAAATAAATAGGGAATCCTAAGTGAAAGACAAGCACTGGTAGAGTTTTTAGTGGTCTCTAACAGAAAAGGGATAATTAGTAGGGTGCATAAAATATTGCATGATAACCATAGGAATCAACCAGAGGAGGTTATAAAGGATTAGGTTGAGAGACTGGATAATCAATCATAAAGAAACAATCGAGGATATATATATATATATATATATATGGCTCCCAAATATGCAACAATGTCTAAAAGATTTAGGATCATTGCTTGGAAGTGTTTGCGTAGGTATTTTTGCACCCCAAGCAGAATCCAAAGAATTTTTCCTCAAGTAGATTGCAAATGTTGAAGGTGTGATGGGAAGAAAGAGGTAGTTGGGAACATATTTTTAGAAGTGCAATGAGTTGTCAGATTTTAGGGCAGCCGCAGTGGTGCGGCAGTTAGTGCTGCCGCCTCACAGCAAGAGGTTCTCTGGTTCGATTCTTGGCTGGGGTGCCATCTGTGTGGAGTCTGCATGTCCTCCCTGTGGTCACGTGGGTTTCCTCCGGGTTCTCCGGTTTCCTCCCACATCCCAAAGGCATGCTGTAGGTGGATTGGACACTCTAAACTGGCCCTAGGTGCCAGTGCATGCATGTGTCTGCCTTCTGTGGAAGGTTGGGCACTGGGCTGGCAACTTGACACTGTAAAACTCCACTGCCAATCATGAGTGGACAGGTGATCCACTGTGGCAAACCCTAAACGGGAAAAGCCAAAAGAAGAAGAAGAAGAATGAGTTTTCAGATTTTAAAAATTCCCTGCAGACTACACTAAAAGAAATACTGGATGAGCGAATTAGTATGGCTAAGGAAATTATTTCTGAGTTATGATACAGAATCAGAATTGCCTAGACATAGTAAGGGCTTGATGAGTTTAATTCTGGTGGCTGCCAAAAAAGCAACTAATAGAAAATGGAAGTCAATGTCTAAATCAACTGTACTAGAAGTAGTGAATATAGTAACCAAGATAAAACAACTGGAAATTAGATATTTAGAAAAGGTAGGAGCAAACTACTTAGAAAAAATTGGAATTGTGGGAACAATACATGCAGAATAATGTTTTGAAAGAAGGATGACGTCTAAGGGAAGGCAGGAATTTAATGAGCTTTGTAATGTTCAACTGGCAATGACTGGATAGATTACAAATGATGTATGTTCTTCTTTCGGCTTTTCCCGGTTAGGGGTCGCCACAGTGGTACTCCAGTCTGCTAATGATTGGTAGTAGATTTTTACGGTGCTGAGGTGCCAGCTCGACACCCAACCTTCAACGAAGGCACGCCCATTTTTGTTTGCAAATGAAAATATGTCAATATGGTTTGTTTTCATTATATAAATGTATGATTGTCTATGTCATAAGTAATACTTTAATAAAGATGTTTCTTGTTTAAAAAACAATACTGACTAAAATCTAGGAAAGAGAAATCAAAAACAAAACCAACTATAGCAGAAGTGTTGAATGATCTAAAAGAGAATCTGTGGAAAGAATGCAAACAGTTCAGGAGGAGTGATATTTCGAGGGCAGACAGAACTTGAGTAATCCATGTGATGTTAATCTGAATAATTGTTAAAACAAAAATGATACTGTTATAAAGTGTACAAAGAAAACACTCATTGTAAGGATTTGTTTGTTTATTTATTTATTTATTTTTTGGCTTTTATAAGTGAGTACATATTTATTTTACTATGCAATTATTTACATAATATTTTAGTTATTATTTAATTATTATTAAACTTTACCCCTCTCACCTCATCGACCTTCCCTCAGGAAATGGCATCAAATATAGCTCTCCTGCTATCACTAGGGAACAGCTCCTTAATGTTCTCTCTAAAACCAAGAACACTGCATCAGTGGGCCCAGAATATCTAACAGGATGCCTTCTAAATAGCATGAAACATGACCTATCAAGCCATCTGGAATTACTATTTAACTGTAGCCTCCAAACAGGCTACATACCTCATGAATGGAGAACAGCAGCACTCACCCCTCTGCACAAAGGTGGGCCATCTGCAGACCCTGGAAACTACAGATCCATAAGTCTCACTAGTGCCATATGCAAACCCATGGAAAAAAAATTATCATGGAAATAATCGATAATGACAGAGGAAACTTCCAGACACTGGACCCAATCCAATTTGGTTTTGTCAAGGGTAGTGGTGGATTCCTTTGAGAAGGTCACCAAAGCAATAGATGAGGGCAAAATGGTTCACACTGCCTACTTTGACCTGACCATGGCATTTGACACAATCCCACACTCAGTTATTTTGACAAACTTAAGAGGTTAGGTATAAACCCTCATGTCACCTGATGGATAGCCAGCTGGCTCAAAGATAGGACCCAGGAAGTTAGAACTGGGCAGTCCACCTCTACAAAGAGGCTACTCACAAGAAGAGTCCCACAGGGAGCGGTTCCTAGACTGCTCCTTTTTTGATATGTACTTCTCTGAAGTCAAGGCCAATGTTAATGGCCTCTGGCTTACTAAATTTGCAGATGATTGCAAATTAGGAGATGTCATTGAATCCCACACCAACACAAATGTTCTACAAGAAGGACTGACACAGACAAACAACTGGTACCAGAGTCACAGACTAAAACGAAATGCCAAGAAATCAATAATAGTATCCTTCTTGAAGTCATCCACCCCTGGTAACTAATATACTGACAACATACCCCGAAGAGCTGACAACATAGTCAGGGCCTTGTGGACACACATAGACAGTAGTCTAACCTTTGACCATCATGTGTCTACAGCAGTGAGGAAATCATTGTATGTTGTGAACTTATAAATAAAGGTATGGCATCTAGGTCCAAGGAGGTCATTGTTCCACTGTATTTGGCATTCATCAGACCTATCATTGAGTACAATGTCCTTTTTGGTATGTACTTAACCAGCCTTATCCAACAACTGGAAAATCCACAGAAGTTCCTCAGTAAAAGAATACAGGGCTTAAGTAACATGTCCTATCCAGATGGCCACAAGGCCCTATCCCTGTGGTCTGTCTCCTACATACTGTTGAGGGGAGATCTATGCCCAGCATACAACGTATCATCAGACCCCACTCTGATGGATCTCCTGCATATCTGGAAAACAAGCAGTACTATAATTACCCATTCTAAAGACTTAAACTTTGTCTGTGATATAAATAAGACCTGCTGGAGAGACAGGTATATATTCCAGAGACTACCCCTTCTCTGGAAAAGGCTCACCATCCATGTGAAACAGAGTTCCTTCCTAACCCAATTCAAGTGTAACTTGGACAGTTAGATGAGGAACAGGAAACTCATCCCTGATGTTGCACCTGTGTCTGTTATGGATACAGGCAGCCTGTAAATGGTTCATCTCCAGACCCCAACTTACACTTATCAAGGCTACCAGATTAAGGATGCATGGCTAGGCTTAAAAAGGCTCTTGTGGTCATTAGCCTAGTAAACACCTATGAACTTATGACCCTATTTATTATGTCTCGTTTTTAATTTCTCCAACTGTTTTGGATTTCTAATACTATTACAGAAATGGACTCCATTCCTATGTCAGGGCATGATTAAAATTCATGAAATTAGTATTGTTTCAGTCTTTGACGTTAGCCAAACGTGTTCTTCACAGCACCCACAACGTGCCCAGAATTTACTCCTTCTGCAATTCATACGGAGTTACATGTATTTGTGTCATATCTAAATATAAATGTAAATTATTTTTTATGAGACCCATTGCTCCTACTACTTGCTTTTATTTCTATTTGCAAATCCTGGTATTTTTGTGACTTTGTGTCTTTCTGGATGTAAGACATTGTACAAAACTAGAAAATCTCAAAACTTTAAAAAAAAACAAAAAAAATGAACAGGTAACAAATCCAGTAACCACTTTATTGTAGGTTAGGCGCTTTCGTCAGAAAAAAATCTATCTTCTTCAGAACAAATGTACTTAACACACCCTTGCCTTAAATAGATTAAAAAATACATCACATGGCCCCATTGATTACTTTCACATTAACTCTTACAATACCTAACCCAACCCATACATAAAAACGTATGTAAAAACATTGACATGTATACATACATATATATATATATATATATATATATATATATATATATGTGTGTGTGTGTGTAAAACACATTGCAGTTAGCAAACCATAAGACTAAACCACTTATATAAAAATATTAAGGCTAACAATAATGAATTAAGCATCATTAAGCTATACTTTCCCCTACATGCCTAACCTAAAATAATCCAAATCTTTTCCCACTCCACCATAAGGCCAATTCAGCTTTTAGTTTTAATACATAACTGACGGAATAGTCTCATTGAGTATCTGGGGTTCAGCACCAATACATTTCAGTTGCCACTTTAATTCCTTATATTCTAAATATAAGTCTAGTGGTCCACCCCACTGTCCATAATTGACCTTATCAATGACTGTGTATTTAAAACTATGAGTTGGATTACTTACCTTTTACTATATCATAGTGCTGATAAATTCTTGTTCTAAATTTGTTTTTAGTCTTGCCAATATAAAAACACTCACATTCTTAGCATTTGGCAAGATATACTAATCCCGTGCTCTGACAGTTAACTTTAAATCCTAGTTTTATAACACCCCAACGTGATAACATCACTTCTGTCACTTCTAAAATAAACTTACACTAATTACACTGACCACATTTACTCATATATCCAGTCAAAAATCCCTTAAATGGTTTCTCAATAATAGATTTGAAACATAGGTCCTTCTTATAAACAATAACAGGATTTTGTCTCACCTTTGTTCGTATAATTCAAGTCTGACCTAAAAATATTCCAGTTATGATCCACTATATTTTTGATCCTTTGAAAATGCAGGTTATATGGTAAAACACGGGCTCTCTGAAAGTTGTCACTATCCCTCAAACCAAGTGAAACATTGGTTGCAGTCTACCTCTCAACTGTACAGATTTTCGCAGAATGTCCAGGTTTTTGCATCATATCTTTGGTGTGTTCCTCCTAAAAGCTGTACTTTTCTGTCAAATAGCTGAGAATCAATGTCATTAAATAATGACAAACATTTAAGTTTAAGACTCCACATCCTTCAGAAAATTCATGCTAATGCAAAATCTATTTTTCTATCAGCTTTCTAAGTTTGTAAGAGCACTATTTAAAATCTGTTCCTATTTATCCCTCCATCATTTTAGGCTTTGTCCAGATTTTTTGCTCTAAGAGGTTGAGAGGTATGAATACCCCTCCTGTCTCTTCCTTTTGACCTCATTGAAAATTCTGTCCAAAAAGGTACCAGGATACCATACATTTTGCAACATTGCTTTCAATGTCAAGCTTTGTTCATGAAACATGTTATCACAACTCACTATATGGGCTAGTCTCACTAGTTGGTCTTTAACCAGTGATTTCTTTTGATGTAAAGGATGGTGGCTATCAAAGTGAAGTAGGGAATTTGAAAAAGTTGGCTTCCTATATAGGTTTGAATCAAACCTCTTTTCAATCCTAGCCACCATTCTTTACATAAAAAATGCAATATTGATGTACTAAAAATAGGCTCAAACTAAATTTTCATAGAAACCCTACCTCTTATTATATGGTATAAACAACTCACCACAACCAAATGAAATTGTAGTAAAGTGCCAAGATACTTGGGTTGATAACTCCCTCCCTTCTTCTGATCATCATGTGACAATGCTTGTCAGGAAAGCCTTCTATTTAGCCCAACTAATGGCCAAAGAAATATCATCAAAGTGTAAAGAGGTAATCACTCCCTAATAGTTGGCATTGATCAAGCTAATTAATGAGTACAACTCCACCTTTGGAAGAATTAAAAATACAAGAAAAGTCAAGCCAGCACTCTGTGAAAACTAAATAAAAAAGACACCAAATGCTTAACTTATGTTAAATGTTTTATTCATGAAATCAGTACTTCCAAGACTCTCCATACAAATCCCCAAATTAATCCAAACCAGTTTCAGTGCGGCCACATACCTTCCTACCTTCTCCTGTGTAATCTAAAATCCATTCTAGCTTGACCATTTTTAAATGTAAAACACTTGTAACATCAGAGTCAGATACATCTCAAAAAAAAAAAAAAAAACCTTCAAGACGAACGCTCTCTCTCTCTCTCTCTATATATATATATATAGATATATATATATATAGATATATATATATATATATATATATATATATGTAGGTTCATAGGTTGATACTAGGCTATTGGCACAGAGGCCCTTATAAGCTTAGACAAGAATTTCGCCCATGTTCCCTCAAAGTCAGCACCTGTTTCCCCTGTCCAGCAGGGACACAGGTGAGATCCCAGGGGTAAATTTTCTGTTCCTCATCCAGTCGTCCAGGTTCCTCTTAAAGAGGGCTAGAGAGGTACTCTGCTTAACATGGAGAGGGCATCTATTCCACAGATGGGAGAGTCTTTGGGACACAAATCTATCCCGCCAACAGGTTTTATTAATGTCACAGACCAGGTTAAGGCCTTGCATGTGGGTTGCGTGAGTGGAGTTTGTCTAACGGATATGCAGCAACTCCATCAAGACTGGGTCTGAGATGGCCTTGTACACCAGACATAGGTCACCTCTGAGCAGTCTGTATGAGACTGAGTAGAGGGAAAGGGCTTTTACCCTATCTGTATAGGATAGGTGTTTGAGACCCTGGATGTTCCTGGTCAGGAACCTCTATGGTCTGTCCTGCTGCTGCATGTGCTTGGCAAGGTACATGCCGAAAGGGGGCACTGTACTCAATAATGGGTCTGATAAGGGAGGGGGTACAGGGATGTTATGACCTCCTTGTTCCTGGATGAAATACCCTTATTTATGAAGTGGGCCATGTAGAAAGCCTTCCGTGCAACGAAGGCAACGTAGTGGTCAAAATTCGGGTTGCTATCAACCTGGGTACCCAAGTCCCTCACGACTGATTATATGCTTAGTACATTGTTATTAATGTCATAAATAGTGGGGATGCCATTTTCCCCAAAAGGGATAATGATGCATTTCTTGGCATTCATTTTGAGGCCATGCTTCTGGCAGCAATCATTAGTTTGGGTAAGAGCTTCTTGCAGGATGTTCACATCACTATGGGAATTTAAGACAGCACCCAGCTTGCAGTTATCTGTGAACTTGGTCAGCCACAGACCACTGGTTTTGGCTTGACCCTCAGAAAAGTATATCCCCAACAGTAAAGGCCCCAAACAGATCTTTGGGGTGCACCACTCATTACTGGTCTACTACTAGACTTGGCTTCCCCTATTTTGACTGAGTGGGTTCCATCAATGAGCCAGTTAGCTACCCATCTGGTAACATATGGGTTGATGCCTAGCTGGGAGAGTTTATCTATTATGCCCGAGTAGGGAAGAGTGTCGAAGATTTTAGCTAGATCAAGGTAGGCACTGTGCACCGTCTTCCCCTCGTCCATGGCTTTGGTGACTGTTTTGAAGAAATCGACCAGGTTTAATAGTATATCTAAATACACATATTATATATGTGTGTATATACACACATATATATATATATATATATATTTTTTATATATATATATCTATATATATATATATGTGTGTGTGTGTAATAGACATCTATTATCTACAAAAGCCGAAAGAAGACGATCTACATATGTATACACACAAACTTTAACATATATATATATATGTAAATATATGTAATAGACATCTATTATCTACACACAAACTTTAACATATATGTATGTATATATATATATATATATATATATATATATATATATATATATACACCCCCACACACACATTTCTATATATACTGAGGTTAAGGTCTCTGGAGCATTTGGTGCGGAGGGATTGGGATTTCTTTAGATGTAGCATTTCTAACAGAGCTGGGTCAGACAAGTAAATGATATGAGACAGAGAATAGCTGGAGTTTTTTGAGTCTGTCCATATAGGACATGTGTTTAAGGCTTAGGATCCTCTTCATGAGGTACTTTTGTGTCCTCTCCAGCTATTGCATGTGTCTAGTGAGGTACATACCAAATGGGGCATTATACTCGATGATTTGCCTAATGAGGGAAGAGTAGAGAGAGATGATGGCCTCTTTCTTCCTGGATGCAAAACCCTTGGTAATGAGATGTGCCACAGAGAAGGACTTTCTGACCACAGTGGCAATGTGGTGGTTGAAGGAGAGCTTACTGTCAACCTGTGTCCCCAGATCTCTTACAACGCCTTCAGTGTTCAGTGGGCTCCCATCGATGTGGTAATTAGTGGGAACTAAGTTTTTCCCAAAAGAGATGATGATGCATTTTTTGGCATTAAGCTTAAGGCCATGGTTTCGACACCAGTCATTGGTCTTAGTGAGGTCTTTCTGTAGGATGTCTGCATCACTTGGGGAGTTAATAATGGTTCCCAGCTTGCAGTTGTCTGCGAATTTGGTCAGGCAGAGTCCCTCCGTGTTGGCCTGGACTTCTGAGAAGCAGATGCCAAACAGGAGAGGACCCAGGACCGATCCCTGTGGGACTCCACTCATGACTGGTCATCAGTCTGACTTGGAGTCCGCTACTTTCACACTGTGTGTTCTGTCTGTGAGCCAGTTTGCAATCCACCTAATGATATAGGGGTTGATGCCTAGTTTGGTGGTTTATCAATAATTCCTGAGTGAGGAATGGTATCAAAGGCCTTTGCCAGATCAAGGTAGGGTGTATGAACTGCCTTACCTTCATCCACCGTCCTGGTTCCTGACTCAAAGAAGTCAACCAGGTTGAGCAAGCATGATCTACCTTTCACAAAACCAAATTGCTTGGGATCTAGAGTTTAGAGATTCCCTATATCCTTGTTAATTAGGTCCATGACATTACGCTCCATAGCCTTACATATCAGACTCATCAGGTTAATGGGGTGATAATTTCCAGGGTCTGTAGTCATTCCTTTATGGAGAGGGATGGCTGTAGCAGTGCACCATTCAGTAGGGACAAAGCCTGAGGTAAGGCTGTGAGTGAACGGAGCACATAGATGTGGTGCGAGTTCACTTTGTAATTCATGTGGAACACAACCAGGGATATTGTCGGGTCCCATGGAAGCTGTAATCTTGGCCTTAGACAATGCAGCTTTAGCCTGTGCTGCAGTAATTCAGGGTGCCTGGAATTCTTCCGGTATTGAGATTGGTCCTTTTAGGGGGGAGAGAGGGGTAAAGTTGGCACTAAATCTGTCGGCCAGCATGTTGACAATATCTGTTGGCTCAGTATAGGAGGTAACATTGTGCAGTAACTCAGAGCAAATCTGGGTATTGCCATGGAAACTCCCAGGATGCAAAAAACTCCCTTACCAGCCTCAGTAAGAAGCTGAGATCCCTCATAAAATCCTCCAATGCTAGTTACGAAAATAAAATTGCCAAAGATTCCAAAGACAACCACAAGGCATTCTATAGCTATGTCAAGAATCTAAATGGCAATGCTCAGATCTACTCTGAGCTACAACAGAATGGCATTAAATATACTGATCCCAAGGATATTGCCAATATCCTGGCAGATCATTTCAGTGCCAACTTCACCCCCTTCTCATCCCCTAAAGGGCCCATCTCAATACCGAAAGATTGCCAAATTCCAACAATAAAGGCCCACCAGTAAAAGCCGCACTCTCCAAAACTAAGAATACAGCATCCATGTGACCAGACGACATCCCGGGGGGTCTATAGTAGATATTCAAATGTTTAAAAGTTCAAATCACTAAAGAACGAACTTTAGTGATCGAACTTTTAAAAGTTCGAATATCTATAAAAATAATATTTAAAAAAAAAAGAAAAAGTAAAGGGTTTAAGCAGGGGGGCAAGCACCCTTTAGTTTTTATTTATTTATTTATTTATTTATTTTTTAAATTTTTATATATATTCGAACCTTTAAAAGTTCGATCACTAAAGTTCATTCTTTAGTGATTTGAACTTTTAAATGTTCAAGTATCTAATATAGACCCATCCCAGGCTGTGTACTACATCAAATACAAAATGAACTGGCACCTCACCTGAGTGTCATGTTTAACCATAGGCTCACCTCAGACTTCGTGCCTACTGAGTGGTGCACAGCTACAGTTATCCCACTCCACAAGTGGGGATCCACCTTGGATCCCGGGAACTACCACCCCATCAGTCTGATGAGCCTGATTTGCAAGGCATTGAATGTATTATCATGGAACTTATAAACAAAGACATTGGCAACCTTCAAACACTGGACCCTACCCAGTTTGGGTTCGTGAAGGGCCGATCTTGTCTCCTGAACCTGATTGACTTTTTTGAATCAGTCTCCAGAGCTGTGGACAAGGGTAAGGTGGTCCACACAGCCTATCTGGACCTCACCAAGGCCTTCGACATCATCACCCACTCTGGAATCATAGATAAACTTACTAAGCTGGGCATTAATCCATCACTCAATGGGCTGTCAACTGGCTTACTGACAGAACCCACACTGTAAAAGTAGCCGACTCCAAATCCAGCTCCAGAAAAGTGACAAGTGGAGTACCTTAGGATTCAGTCCTGGGACCGCTCTTGTTTGGCATCTACATCTCTGAAGTACAGGCTGTTAGGGTCTCTGGCTAACAAAGTTCACAGATGACTGCAAACTGGGAGCCATTACTGAATCCCCAAATGATGTGGATATTCTACAAAAGGGCCTTACAGAAACAGATGCTTGATGCCAAAGCCATGGGCTCAAGCTCAATGCCAAGAAATGTATAGTTATTCCCTTTGGGAAAAAACATGTACCCATGAATTACCACATAGGTGGCAGTACACTAAACACCGAAAGTGTGATAAGAGACTTAGGGACATAGGTGGACAGTGGTCTCACCTTCGATAACCACATCGTCACAACAGTCAGGAAATCCTTCTATGTGGCACATCTCCTCACTAAGGGCTTTTCATCCAGAAAAAAGGAGGTCATTGTCCCACTGTACTCATCCTTCATTAGACCCATTATAGAATACAACACCCCGTTTGGTATGTACCTCTCAAGACATCTGCAACAACTGGAAAGGCTGCAGAAATACCTCACTAAAAGAATCACAAGCCTAAAGCAGATGCCCTATGCTGACCATCTAAAAAAACTCCAGCTATACTCTGTCGCATATCGTCTACTCAGAGGTGATCTCTGCTTAACATACAAGGCCATGTCAAACCCAGAGCTGTTGGACATGCTACACTTAAAGAAATCCCAATCCCTCAGAGACACACAGTCCAGGGATCTAAACCTTGTCATCACAATGAACACAACATGCTGGAGGGATAGATTCCTGATCCAGAGACTCCCCAGACTCTGGAATAGACTGCCCATATATGTCAAGCAGAGCACCTCTTTGGGCCTTTTCAAAAGGAACCTTGATGATTGGATGGGAGATAGGAAATTCACCTCGGGGATCATATCGGTCGCACTGCTGGACAGGGGTCCAGGGAAGTAAATATTGTGGGAAGAAATAGCCAGGGAATTGTTATGGCTAGGCTTGTATAGGTCCTAGGGCTGATAGCCTAGTACCAACCTATGAACCTATAAAGAAGGCTTTGTGGTTGTTTTTAGTGTCTGCCGCAATTCTGCCTTCATAGCTGGCTTTGGAGGTTTTGATGAGGGATCTCAACTTTTTGTTAAGGCTAATAAGGGGATTTTTCGAGTCCTGGGACTTCACCTTTTTCTGCAACAGTTTCTTACTTCTTTTGTAGAGTTTATTGATTGCAGGGTACCACCAGACTGGCTTTCTTTTTTTGGAGGAGAGCGTCTTAGTTCTGTTGAGTATGGCTAGTTCCATGCATTTATGTACGTATTCATACAGTGCATTTGTGTATGATTCGGCAGTCATGCATCTATTTTCCATTGGCATGGGTGTCGTGAAGTTAGCCATCTATTTATTTTTATTTATTTATTTTACATTTGTTGACTGGGCTAGTCCAACTGGATATATGTCCATTTTCAGCAGAGGCCCGGGGAGAAAAGCTCCACATGCAAACATTAGTAAGAACAGGTACAAATTAAGCATATATAATAGTATATACATCAAAACACATTAGATATTAACTACAAAAACAGAAGACGAGAAATAAAAAGTGTGTTTTGTTAAGAGTTTCTTAAAGCAGAAAAGTTTTGAGTACCTAGATACTCAAGGAAAGCTAGTCAGGGTTGCTATAGGGGCAGAGCCAGTGGGTTTTGAGGTGAATTTTGAGTTGGGATTTAAAGCAGGGAATAAAGGAGATTGCTGTGAGATTGTGAGGAAGTGTTCCAAGTTTTTCCTACTGCATTGGAGGACAAGGATTTGCCGGCTATGTTATTGGATTTACTAGTGAATATAATTAGTTTGTCAGAGGAACGAAGGCTTTTAAGATTACAGTAAGGAGTGATAAGTGAAGTGAGAATGGGAGTGTTTGTGGGTTTTTAAAGGATTTTTTGGGCTAAGGAGAGCTAATGAAATAGAATTAGGTTTTGTAGTTCGAGCCATCGTAGTTGCCTTAAATTTTGACAGGGATGGGTTCTAAAAGTAGAGTCAAATCTGGCAATATTGTTGTAAGCAACAGACAATTTGCTGAGGTTAGTTTTGGACAAAGAAGTGTAGATAGGGGAGGCATACAGGAGGGTGGAAATAAGGTGGGAATGAGCAATGGAAGTTCTGGCAAGTGGATATGTTGGTGCCATTATTTGATATGACAAAGAAGTTCAGTGGAGAGGATTTTCGGGTCGGTGAAAAAAAGTAATAATTTGCTTTTTTAGGGGTTCAAAATTAAGCATCGTTTGAGGAACCACATCTCTACGGTTTCGAAAGTCTTTTGGGTGAGAGAGTGCAGTTCAGAGGGGGATGAGGCAGAACAGATTAAAGTAGAATCATCTGCATATTGTATACAGGTGGCAGGAGAAATAAGAGTATGAAGATCATTAATGAAAATTGAAAACAGGAGAGGGCCAAGAATTGAGCCTTGGGAGACTCCTAGAGTAATGGGGAGGTGGTTGGATAAGTTATTATGCCAACGCACAGCCTGTTGTCTGTTGTGCAGATAAGAGTGGAACCACTTAATTGAACTTGTGTCTAGTGCAAATGATTTAAGTAAGTTTAACAGTATCTCATGATTAATCATATCAAAGGCTTTGGATAGATCAATAAATATAGCAGAGATAAGGGTATTATTGTTCCTATTTTTATTGCTGCAGTCTGTGAAGGAGAGGAGGGCAGAGGTGGTGCAATGGTAGTGTCTAAAGCCATGTTGACAGTTAGCTAGCAGATTGTTAGTTAACAGGTGATTCAGAAGTTGCTTCTGGACAATTTTTTCCATGATTTTAGCAAGAGGAGAGAGCAAGGCTATGGGTCGGTAGTTAGAGAGTTCAGTTGAGTTTCCACCTTTATGAAGGGGAATAATATGAGCTATTTTCCAGAGTGAAGGAATGTAGCCTTCTTCAATGGTTCTCTTAATCAGGATGGTGATGGGATAGGTTAAAGCATTAGCAGCAACTTTTAGATACAGAGCAGTAAAAGGTCAGCTGATGGAGAGGATGTTTTAAGTTTATGTAGAAGAGAACAAATGAGTGAAGAGGGTACAGGTTGTAGTTGAAATGTGGGAGTAGAAGTGTTAGAGGAGGTGGAAAGACAGGAGATATCAGGGGAGAGTTGATTAGAAAGAGACTGGACAGTTTCAGTAAAGGAGGTATTGAAGGCATTAGCAGTCTGTTTGGGGTTATCTTGGGAGGTGCCTGATGGGCTTGGAGTGTTCGAGTGGCCAGGCTTTAAGACACTATTTATTCCTGCCCAAAACTTTTGTGGGTTATGTAGGTTAGCCTGTTGCAATTGGCAGTAGTAGTTTCTTTTATCAAGAAGTACTGCTTTTTTGTAATGTTTCTTATTTGTCTAAAGTTGGGTTGGTCAGTGGGATCTTTAGTACTGCGGTATTTGGACCAGAGTTTATTTTTCTGAATAATCTTTTGCCTTGTGTCCTTTGTTAGTCAAGGGGCGGCTTTTGAGCAAAGTCTGATGGATCTTGTGGGAGTATGTGAGTCAAGAAAAGATAAGAATTTAGAGTTAAAATAAGTCATGGCATCATCCAGTGGGAGGTGTTTAAGAGGAGACCAATTGCAGGACTTAAGTTCAGCTTCAAACCTATCAGGGTTAAAATTTTGTATTTAGTTAAATTGGGGGTATCAGTTTTATATCTAATTAAGTAAGTAAGGTCATGGTCACTTATATCCTCAGGCAGCGTACCTACTGTATAAGTTTGGTGGTGGCTATTTATCAGGATCCAGTCTAAAATGCTTTCTTTGTTGCTAGGTTTATTTATTCTGGTGGGGGAAAGAATGGTTTGAGAAAAACCATGAAGATTTAAGAGGGTGGAAGGGTCAGCTGAAGAGCAGGTATTCCAGTCGATATTGACATTCCCAAGGACTATTGTTTCTTGTGGAAAGTGAATGGCCAGCCAGCTAAGGATTTCTTCTAAGGTACTAATGTTATTGCCTGGGGGAAAGTAGATGTAGATTATATAGATGGATTTGTAGGCATTAAGCTAGAGTTTAGATATAAGGATTTCAGCATTACTTTCAAAAGGAGGCTTATCCTGTAAGGCAGTGATTTGCATCCCTGATTTGTAGAGGACTGCTATTCCACCACCCTTTTTTACATTATGGTCTAGTCAATGGATGTTGTAGCCAGGGGGAATAATCTCCTTGTCCTGAATTATTGGTTTAAGCCAGGTTTCAAACAGGCAAAGGATGTCGAATGAATGTACGTCAAGTAGAGCATGAAGGTGGGAAATTTTATTTTTAATACTACGGATGTTAAGGTGAGCTATAGTGAGAGAGTTTGGAGGTTTGGTTAGTATATTTGAGTCAGAGGGAAGAGTGCAAAGAGGGTTTCTAGTTGAAGTGTTGTTTGAGCCTGGGATGGGTTGAATGTCACCTGCTAGTAGAGAGAGGATTAATCTTTTTAACCAGTTAGAGGGTTTAGGGGAAATGAGTAGGGACTTTCTGTCTTTATGATGGGAGTAGGTAATATGAACCTTTCTATGAAATTTTGTAGGAAGGTAGCTGGGAGAAAATATGAAGTTAAAACAGTGATGAGATGAATTTATGGAAAGTAAAGTAATATGTCTTGAGAAAGTATTAGATTCTGTGAGGCTACAATGTTCATAGGATGTTAGAAAGTAGGGTACAATAAGGAAAGGGAAAACTGAGAATGTGAGAAGTTGTTTTGAATGTGACGAAGTTACTAGAGTAGGCATAGTGACAAGAGAGTTGCAAGGAATTAATTTGGGAAGAGGAAGAAGAGATGACAGGAGGCGATGGATGATACTTGTGAAAAAGTAAGTGTGGCAGGTGGATGGTGATAAGCAGCCCAGGAGGGGAGGGTGAACGAGTGACATTTGTGCTGTAATGGAGACCTGTTTTAAAGTGGCAGAAAGTACCCCTGCACTACCAGGCTATAACTCATTCCACACCTTTTGGCCCGGAAACATAGACAGAATCTATGTTTTCAGGAGTCCAAATTCAGCTTTGGTGAAGTTTTTCCTTGGTGGATACCTTTGCCAGGGGTGTGGGTGAGATATGGATTTCCATGGTGATTAGTTTATGGTCGGATCTAACCAGGGAGGAATTGACTATTGGTGTAGAGCAATGGTTGCCCAGATCAAGGATGTTGCTTCCTCTAGTCGGGGTACGAATGAGCTGGTCCAGGGCATTGAAACTGATGAATTCCAGAAAGCGCTGGGCCAGTATATTGGTGATTGAGTAGTTTTCCCATTTGATGGAGGGGTAGTTGAAGTCTCCTAGAATAAGAGTATTGGGTTGGACCTTGATAGATTCCAGGGTGCTTAAGAATGTGGAGTGAGAGTCTAGGGACATGGTTGGAGACCTATAGCAGGCTATGACCTGGATTGTAGTCTTACCCAGTGTTAGTTGTACCTGAATTATCTCAGATGCATTATGCTGGGCTACTAGTCTGGAGGTGTGCATATCCTTTATGAATATGGAGACATCACCGCCTTTGGAGCTTCGGTCCATGTTTTGGGGCCGAAAGGTGTGGAATGAGTTATAGCCTGGTAGTGAAGGGGTGCTTTCTGCCACTTTAAAATAGGTCTCCGTTACAGCACAAATGTCGATCTTCTCCATTTTGAAGAGTGCTTCAAGCGAGTGCATCTTGAGATTTAGACTTCTAGCACTGAATGGCATCACCCTCAGATTGCATGTATTTATAGCTGTTATGGTGGTAATTTGGTCATTGGAACTCCACCTAAAAAGGCACTACAGGGGTGGCAAGAGCCTTAGCCAGTACCTGGAATCCCAGGGGTGACAGATGCAGGCCATCTCTGGCAAAACATCGAGGTCTGCCAATCATGTCATCCCAAGCAGACA
>NC_056729.1:930682832-930787832 GCF_019279795.1 Protopterus annectens
TTCCACAAATACAGCCAGCATTTCTTGACTACCATACAAATTATATCCTTGAATTTCTGAAGCCCTTATTTTCTTTGCCAATGGTTCTAAATATAATGCAAATTACAAAGGGGGAAGTGGACACTCCTCCCTGGTTCCTCTGCTAAAGCAGAATTATCAGGGAGGACTCCACCCACTTTAATTTTCACTTCCAGTCCCTCATATATCCTCCTAACCAACCTTATAATTTTATCAGGGAATGCAAATGCTTACATTTCCGTGCTCATAAAGTCAGAACTTACTCTGTAAAATACTTTCTCTGCATCATGACCTACAAACAACAGTAACATTTTATTGCATTTTGCTTCCCTCTGGATCATCATTGTTCCATTAATGTTGTCATATGTTTGTCTCCCCTCGACAAAACCACAATGATCCATATCTATCATTGTTGGCATAACTTTTGCCATTCTTTTAGCCATTATAGACATAAGCACTTTATAATCATGGTTTAGAATTGAAATAGGCCTATACAAAGCTGCATCTGACGGGTGTTTACTGTCTTTAGGTATTACAGCTGTGAAGATGTGAGGTATTGCTAGCTATGCCAGGAGAAGTAGGGCAGTGGATGTGTAACATATGGCAGCATAGCTAGCTGGAATTTAGTAAAAAATATATGTTATTTGAATATAAAACTGAATTG
The DNA here is from genome assembly GCF_019279795.1 of Protopterus annectens. Taxonomy (NCBI): domain Eukaryota; kingdom Metazoa; phylum Chordata; order Ceratodontiformes; family Protopteridae; genus Protopterus; species Protopterus annectens. The sequence goes on from NC_056729.1 coordinate 930,683,515, forward strand.
TAAAGATGCTTGTGTTGAAAATGTATTTGTAAAGTTGCTTGTGTTGAGAAATGTATCAACATTGTGCCCTGCTGAAAAGAAGGAAATAAACGTACATGCATTATTATAAATGTTTAAATGTATATATTGTAACAGAGCATACTGGAAGAGAAGAGGTTAATCTAAATCCACAAGGCTTTGAGAAATAGTAAGAAAATTAAATTACTGGGCCTAGGCCATAAAGATGTTATCTCACAGTTTTGAATGCAGCCAGATACAAAATGTCTGTACTAGGAAGCTTCCTGCATCATCACTGGAGTGAACTAATTGATATTCTGAAAGGGTTGTGGTTTAAAATTGTTTTATGACTTCCATGAGTTGCAGCAGATCTTAGCAATGCTCTGTGTGTGTGTACTTTTGACACCTATGTGATATATCCTGACAGTTTCTAGCAGTGGGGGTTGCATGGGAACCAGACGTCAGATAACCAGATGTATGTGATGTCATTCTGTATATAAATAATATTTTAACAGTAGATGAGACAGAGTCTCAGGGGCATTTAGTTTATTGGAACCTGACAGAGAAGGATCCCTTACCTATTTTATCTTGCCTTGCTCTAGTAAGTGACCAGGGCTAGTAATTCTGTAAATCATTTAGAAAAATATAGTAAGATTAGTTAAGTACTGTTTTTTCTGTAACTGTGTGAATTTATTCATCTGTGTTATTTTAATATTTCCTGTGAATGAAACTCTGGTGTTTACTGTAAATAAATATTTTGTATTTTCATGTTTTTCTATTATTTATTATTAAATATATTTAAACTTTTTATTGTGGCTAGTCCTTTGGAGAATATTTTAACCTTTGAGACTACTTATATCTATTGGTGACACTGTAACCACTCCTGAAGCCTGGATGTTTGGTCAACATTACCATTTGTATTAATATTGATTTCACTCAGTATAATTGGGTACTCTTGCAAGAGCCTTAGGTAGCTGGCTTTGTAGTGTCTGCTGGCAGGGATAACTACCTTTTAGTCTGGGCAGAGGGGGCACAGCAGGTAAATCTTTGCCAGCCTTTCCCAGGTGTGTGTGAAAATCAAACTTCACAGTTTAGGTGTGTGTGTTAGCTACTTGGAGCAGGGACATGAAGTACTGGTTTCACAGAGATAGTGGTGGAGGAAGTGGCTTGGACACTTGGCTGAGGACTTAGACATATCTGCAGCTTTGCCAGTCGGGCACCTTACTCGGAACCTGGGGAGAGACAGAGAGAGAAACCCAGACTCCGAGCTGAGTGTGTTACCTGTGTGCTCTTAAGGGAAATTGTGTTTGATGCAGAGAGATGTCTGCATTTGAAAATATCAAGTGTGTCTATTTGTATTCCAAGTGAATGTCCTTCTCCAGTGTCAGTGGTGAGGATTCATGCTCCTTGATTACTGGCCCATAGTGAGGACATCACAACAGCCACCATCACTTTCTTCCAGGATGTTGGTGCTTCTTCTGTTTTTAAAATACTGATAAACAAAACCTTCCAGATATTGATCTTCCTAACTTCCAAACCTCTTCAAGAATACCATCTATTCCTGGGAACTTTCCTGTAGCTTGGTTATACATCACCATTTTATCTCATCTCCTCCTATCCTAACTGGTAGTAATTCAGCCTCATATTCCTCTAATCTTGGAATATTCAATTCTTCCATAAATATTTACATTTGTATTTTTTCTTGATTTCCATATTTCACTGATTTATACATATTTCCATAATATTTCTGAAATATTTCTGATACTTCTATAGAATTTCTAATTATTTTCCTTGTTATAGGCTCCCTAATGTTGGCAACAACCCTTTCTAGTTTATGTCATCCCCTTGTCATCCCCTTTGGTAAAAATTCTGTACCCATGAGCTACCACATAGGCGGTAGTCTACCTAACACCAAAAGTGTGATAAGAGACCTTGGAACACAGATGGACAGTAGTCTCTCCTTTGAAAATCACATCGCCAAAGTGGTCAGAAAATCCTTCTATGTGGCACACATAATCACAAAAGGTTTCTCATCCAAAAAAAAAAGAGGTCATTGTTCCCCTCTACTCATCACTCATTAGACCCATTATAGAGTACAATGCCCCCTTTGGTATGTACCTCACAAGACATCTACAACAACTGGAAAGGCCGCAAAAATACCTCACAAAGAGGATTACTGGCCTCAAACAGATGCCTTACAGTGTTAAGTATACTACCGCCTATGTTGTAGTTCATAGGTACAGAGTTTTTACCAAAGGGTATGACAATGCACTTTTTGGCACTGAACTTGAGGCCATGGCTTTGACACCAGGCATCTGTCTCAGTGAGGCCCTTTTGTAGGATGTCCACATCGTTAGGATTTTGATTATTGATTCTAGTTTGCAGTCATCTGCAAACTTCATTAGTCAAAGACCTTCTGTGTTAGCCTGTACTTCAGAGAAGTAGATACCAAACAGGAGAGGACCCAGGACTGAACCCTGTGGTACTCCACTTGTCACTGGTCTGAAGTCGGATTTGGAGTCTGCTACTTTCACAGTCTGGGTTCTCTCAGTGAGCAAGTTGGCAACCCATCTTGTGACATAGGGATTTATACCTAGTTTAGTGAGTTTATCTATAATTCCAGAGGGGAGGATGGTGTCAAAAGCCTTGGCAAGATCTAGATAGGCTGTGTGAACCACCTTACCCTCGTCTACGGCTTTGGTGACTGCTTCAAAGAAGTCGATCAGGTTTAGGAAACATGATCTGCCTTTTACAAACCTGAACTGGGTGGGGTCCAGAGTTTGAAGATTACCAATGTCTTTGTTTATAAGTTCCATGATGATACGTTCCATGGCCTTGCAGATTAGGCTCATCAGGCTAATGGAGCAGTAGTTCCCGGGGTCCGTGGTGGCCCCCCCCCCTTGTGGAGTGGGATAACCATCACTGTGCACCATTCAGCAGGCACAAAGCCTGAGATGAGGCTATGACTGAACATGGTACTTAGGTGGGGTGCCAGTTTGTTCTGTAGTTCATGTAGAACGCAGCCTGGGATGTTGTCTGGTCCCATGGATGCTGTGTTCTAGGCTTTGGAGAGTGTGTTTTTTACCTGTGCAGCCGTGATTACAGGAACTTTGCATTCTTCTGGTATAGAGATGGGCTCTTTAGGGGGTGAGAGGGGGGTAAAGTTAGCACTGAACCTGTCTGCCAGGATGTTGGCAATATCAGTTGGGTCTGTATATTTTAGTGCCATTGTGCTGTAACTCAGAGCAAATCTGAGTGTTGCCATTGAGATTCTTGACATAGCTATAGAATGCTTTGTGGTTGTCTTTAGAATCAGTGGCAATTTTGTTTTCATAACTAGCTTTGGAGGATTTTATCAGGGATTGCAGCTTCTTACTGAGGCTGACCAGGGAGCTCCTCCACTCATGGGATTTTACTCTCTTTTGCAACAGTTCCTTCCTTCTAAGAAAATACTAGACAGGAAACAGCTAGGATAAATACTCCACCAAGGTACAATAAAGTCATAAAAATCCAAAAAGAAATGGTGAAGTAAACAAGGCACAAAATGTCCTAGTTTAAACACAGTCCAAGAATAAATAAAACATAGGTAAAATTCAAGGTAAATTTATTCACTCAGGTAAGTGCTTTCATGATACACATACCACTTCTTCAGACCTTCAAACAAACACTTCCTACCCAACTATATTTAAACAGTATTCAAACCAATCAAATCAAACCAATTAATGCTTGAAGTAATTAGCACTTAAAGTAAAACCAGTCATTCTGCAATATGTACAAAGTCATACTGGAAAAACATTTCAAGTATAGATATGTAATAAACATTGTAACATAAAATACATTAGTTAAAAACAATTAAAATATATATTTAATATGTTTCTCTTTCATTAAAATAATTTAATTTCATTTGAACAACCTCCTATTCTTCAGAACTGGTTTCAAGGGTATTCTATCATTAAGGCCCTTTCCTTTATTAGCTCTTAATCTGATAATCCACCTAGTTTCGGAGGTCTCTGTATGGTTCCTTATATCACCACCTCTCTCATTAAGAATAATTCTCTCAGTAACTGAGAACATAAAATTATTGTCATTGCCTTCAGAGGACACATGTTTGGCTTAAGCATTAGTGGAAACACCATTCCTAATATTTAATAAGTGTTCCCTAATTCTAAATCTTAGCTGTCTGTCAGTCTTGCTCACATAAAATGCAGAGCATTTCTGACAGACAGCCAAGTAGACCACATGGTTTGTGTTACAATTGGCTGCTACACTAAAATCATATATTCGCTTAGTGTCTGGATGTGTAAATGCATTCTCATGATTTATGTATATGCATTGATTGCATCCACCACAAGGAACCGTCCCTTTTACTCCTGCCATATCTTGTCCCTTATTATGATGTGGATAGCATAACATCCTTTTCAAAGATTTCCTGTTCTTAAATATAAAACTTGGATTTTCCCCTACAACTTGTTTGATTTCTGGATTCTGTGTTAATATATTCCAGTTCTTTTTTATCACATTGGTTACTATATTCACATCACTGGTAAAATAAGTAGAGAATCTAACAGATTCATTTTTATGTTGAACATAACCTGTTTTATCATTATTGGGCATTGAACAATACAGCTTACCTATACTATCTCTCCATGAAGTAGATGCATCCAGGATTCCTGTAGTCATATTATCAGCATAACCCCTTTCATTAAATATAAGTTTCAAACTAGTTAGTTCTTCCTTAAATTCATCATCCCTGGCTGTTAGCCTTGAAGTCCTAAGGGTTTGCCCTTTTACTACATTCTTAAAGATATGTCCTGGATGCATACTGCTTCTATGGAGTAAAGTATTTCTATGGCAGAATTAATTATGTTGGTCATCTGATGAAATCAATTGTATGACGATAACGCTGGTGTTTGTTTTATGAAGGCGTTCATGGTGGAACTGTTTTTATTTTTGTTCGTTTTTGGATTGGGTCAATAAATTAACATTTTTATTAAGTGGACTTTGTTCATCACTGAGTACTGCTTTTTTTTGGTTTTCGGAGTTTACTAGAGCAGTTAACCCACTTGTTTTTGGACTCTCTTGGTGTTTTTGTGGAATAGCGATGGACAACTCTCCACTTCCTGATTCTAAGAGACAGGATGAATCAGGGCAAACGCGTAAATTGATTGGCCAACTTATGGCCCTGATTGAACTGCTTACTCCACTTAGCCAGTCCTTAGTGGAGATTTACAGCAATGTAAACCAACCACGAATCCGTAGAACCGAAGTGTGGAATATACAGAATGGAGCTGGGAACGGAAAGCAAGGAGAGCTTATTGGCGGGGATTTGGACGCCGGCAACCTTGGCAAAACTAGTAACGGAACTTTTAATGCTGCTGCTACCCCAGCTATTTTCAAAGCAATGGAAAAAAGGACTGACTCTAATAGAAGAAATAATACTGAGAATGGACCTAACCTCAATCATGATAGAGTCAGAAACCCAGGTACTGTGTTTTCTAATAAATACGAAGAGACTATGGATTCGTTAAGAGGCAAATACACATTTAAGATGGATGGCAATGGTAAACAAGATTGTTGTAATGACACTTATAGGAATAAAATAGATAAGCTTTCTAAACTGATGTATAAATATAAGGCATTAGATATAGAAAATGAATACTTGAAAGAATGTATATCGATGGACATTGTCCCAAAGGGATTACGAGTATTTAAATTTCCCAATAATGTTATCATGGGTTCAGTATTTCACAAGGAACTCATAGAAGTGTTTAATAAATGTGGTATTGATGTATTAAGATTGATAATTAAGGAAAATACCAGATGCCAAGAAGTTATACAAAAAGACATTAATGAACTGGACCAGCATATTAAAGATGATTTAATTTTCACTATTAAAGAGGAAAGAGAAAAATATTTTGATATTAGAAAAGACATAGACTATAAATGTGATGATTTAGTGAATAGAAAAATAAAAAGTTAGAGAGGGATATAAAGGAATATGATAGTCACACATGTTATCCTATGCCTAGTAAAACATATTTGAATTATAATAATGGATATAAACACAATACTGATGGGAATAACTTTGTTAATCATGAAGGCAAAGGATATTTTTATGGTGAAGGTGACCAGGTGATGAAACAGCATTTCCACCTCTACGTAGGTCGGAGAGGCTGAGAAATAAACAAGGTCCACAGCAGCCAAATTTTCCAGAGTGGGGGGGAGAAGGGGAAAGGGGAAATACTAATGGGTCCCCGCCCCACTGTGCATAATAGAGATGAGATTATAATTTATGGTTTTAAGTGTACACATAACAATTTTACTATTTATAATTTGAGTGAACTGGATATAGAAAATGAACATTTTAGTTTGTTTTCCAAAGGCCTCAAATTTATACCATATAGGAAAGGGGATATAACAAATTGTATATTAGATATAAAAAGTTTTTTAAGAAAAGTGAATTTAAATATTATGTTTCCCAATAATAAGGTCCAAGCGTATGGGGAATTGAAACGAAAGAATACCTATAACCCCCCTTTACACCCCAATTGAAAAATATAGAGAAATTAATAGAAACTGAAGTGAGAAAACAAGAAAGCAAAATAAGGTATAAACCTAATTTAAGTAAAAAGGAAAGAGAATTGATCTATGAAATAAAGGAAAATAGAAAAACCAGGGTGATGAAACCTGATAAAGGGGGTGGAGTAGTAATTATGGATAGTATCCTATATGAAAGTAAAATGAATGCTATTTTATGGGAAGAATCCAGATACTCAGTTGTTTCTTTAAATGAAATGAATATAGCTTATAATAAAATTGATATGAGTTTGCAAAATATGTTAGATGAGGAATTAATAGATTATAATACCTTTAAATATTTAAAAGTTGAAAAACCTAGAACCCCCACGATATTTGGTATCCCTAAGACCCACAAAAGTGAAAGGGATCCTCCCCTTAGACCGATAGTATCGGCCGAGGGGTCTAAAACTTAGCCAAATACGTTGATAAGAAACTAAAAAATGTATGGATGAAAAGGACATCTATCTTAAGAGATTCTTGGGACTTGTTGAGGGAAATTCCAGATAATTTGGATCAAGAAAAACTCATTTTCATTACCATAGACATTATTGACTTGTTTTCCTCTATCCCATACAAGGAAGTTACAGAAATGTTTGAAGAAATAATATATGAAGATGCTTCTTTGGCGCAAAATGATAAGTTAGTAAACATTTGGCTGATGGAGCTAATTTTGAAGAACAATTTTATTCACTTTAATGGTGAATTTTTTCAACAAACACAGGGGGGTAGCGATGGGGGCAGCATGTGCCCCCACTTATGCAAACTTAATTCTTGCTAATTGGGAAGAGAAATATATATTAAATTCTGAATATAACAATTGCTGGATTTTATATCGGAGGTTTTTGGATGCCATATTGATTTTTTGGATAGCAGGAAGGGAAAAATTTGATGAGTTTATGAAATATATGGGAAAAACAACTAATTTTTTGAAATTCACTTATAATATATCTGACTTTAATGTGCGATATTTGGATGTGGAAATTTATAAAGATGGACAAAGTTTAAAAAGCAAAATATTTTTGAAGGCTACCTATTGTAATTCATTTTTACATTATAAAAGTGCATATCCGTTTCACTGTAAGAAAAATATTGTGAAAGGACAGTTTGTCAGAGGTAGCCGTATGACAAGTTCAGATGCTGATTTTGTTAAAGAGTGTGAGTTATTGGAAAAATGTTTTTTAGAGAGAGGTTATCCCTTGGATTTTATTACCCAAATAAGGGATTAAGTGGTAAAAGGGAGAGTAGATAAGTTCTGTCCTATTCAAAAGATGAAGGAAACTAATAATAAAAAAGTAATAATAACAATAATGAACAGGAAGGAGATGATTTTCAACAGGCCTTAATCTTGGAATATAATGGTTTAAATAATATGGTTAAAATATTTTCTTGAAAGAATGGAGGAAATTTGTCTCCCTTTCTGATATAGAACATTTAGCTAATATACCACAGAAAGTGATATACAGGAATTCACAGAACATTAGATCCATAGTAGAAAATAAATATATGGTAAATTTTAATAAGAATAGGAAAAGTACGTACAAGTGTGACCATTGTAACCAATGTACCTACATTTTAAATAGTGATAGTTTTTATTTGGAAAATAGAAAAAGTATGATAAATAGTGTGGAATATTATAACTGTGAATCTAAGGGTATAGTATATTTAGCTAGGTGTGAGGTTTGTGGATCCTTCTATGTAGGAAAGACAGAAAGGAAACTAAAAAGAAGGATCTATGAACATACATATGAAATATCAGTGGGTAAAGAAAGTAATGCATTATTCGAACATTCGAAAGTATGCCCCAAATATAAATTTAAATTTATGGTTTTAGAACAAGTAAAACGTGACATTAGGGGGGGGACTATAAGAGGAAAAAATAGAGTTCCGAGAACTGTGGTGGCAAGTTACTCTGGAAGCTGACAAACCCCCTGGTTTAAATGACTGCATTTCTATTTTACCCTTATTAAAATTAAGGTCTGCAAAACTTTAAATGTGATAAAATGAATGACCACTAGAGGGCATTAACAACACACCTTAACATTAACACTAACAGCAGTATTGAACTTTTTATGTTTGAAAATATTCTTAAAATATTTTTAACAATGTATAAATATAATGTTTTTAAACATTTAATAATGATATGAAGAATTTTAGAGAGAATAAATAAGTTATATTATGATGTTGTTTTTAACACACAATATGAATATTTTAATATTTTAATTAGTTTCTGGCTTCTAATATTATTGGTCTGTTTGAAAGAATAGAAGAAGATTCATTGGTTTATTGGTTTGATTTTGGATATAAAATGAAAGAATTAATTATGCTGGTCATCTGATGAAGTCAATTGTATGACAAAAATGCTGGTGTTTGTTTTATGAAGGCGTTCATGGTGGAACTGTTTTTATTTTTGTTCGTTTTTGGATTGGGTCAATAAATTAACATTTTTATTAAGTGGACTTTGTTCATCGCTGAATACTGCTTTTTTTTTGGTTTTTGGAGTTTAGCAGTTAACCCACTTGTTTTTGGATTTCTATGGCATTTCTTCCTAAACAACTTGATGGTTATGCCATTCACATCATCCATACTAATCATTACATCAAGAAATTCTATTTCCTGCCTAGAATATTTCATCTCAAATTTTAGAAAGTCAGTGCTGTTAATTTCTGTAGTGAATTCCTTTAACATTGCCTCATCACCACTCCATAACAGGCAGAAGTCATCAACAAACCATTTATAAAATTGGATCTGAGGCCATCTTTCATTAGTAAGCACAGTCCTGTTTTCCCATGTGGCCATGACAAAATTGCCATACCTATTTGCACTTGCCATCCCTATGGCCAAACCATCTTTCTGCTTATATAATTTACCATCAAAACTCAACACATTATTGGTTAAAACTAACTTCATTAATAAGCATATTAGATCTATTTTCTTTCCATCATATGTCCCTTCTTCCAGCAAATATTGTCTCAACAATTCTAATCCGGTTGTATTCGGAATACAAGTAAACAATGAGCATACATCTAGTGTCACTAATAGCAGATCTCCATCTTGTCTTTCATATGCATTATTAAACACATATAGGTCCTGCAAGAATTGCTTAGAGTCTCTTAGAATATTCTTGTTCTTATTTATTAACATTCTTAAATTCTTCTCAATATATATGGAGAAAGACTCTGTAGACCAGTTATGTCCTGACACTATAGGTCTTAAAGGAGGTTGATATACATTCTTATGGATTTTCGGCAGACCATGTATGCCAGGCACTAGAGGTTATTTTACCTTAAAGTAATTGTATAGCTCATTTGAAATGGTATTATCTAATAAACAATCATATAGTATCCCATCCAATCGTGATAACATCCCCTCCATATCAGCTTGGCTGATATTTTCATACACAGAGGTATCCTGTAGCATTTCATACATTGCTGTGTCATAATACATTTTATCCATTAAAACTACAGGGTCACCTTTATCTGCTTGCTTAATGATAACATTTGTGTCAGACTGTAATTGTTTTAAAGCATTCCATTTATCCCTGCTAAAATTGGAGAAAGTTTTAGTTCTGTTTTTACCATTCACATTTTCAAATATTTCATTTTCACAAATGTTAATAAAAACATCAATAACTGGATGACTGGGTGGAATAAATAGACTAGGTTTCTTATATACATTAACATCTTTAGGCTCACCACCCTGATTTTTAAAAAGCATTTTTAACAACACATTCCTACCAAACATGTGCAAATCTAAAATGGTATCAGTTACCTCAGTCCGTTGTGATGGAATAAAAGAAAGTCCCCGTTCCAATACATTTCTTTCATGTTCAGACAGATTCCTTGAGGAAATATTTAAAACTATACTTCCTTTCTCCATGCATTCTTGGATACACCCAGGGCTTGAGGGCTTATAGGTATTTTCCTTTTGTTGTGGTTCATGCTGTATGACCTGCCTCTCTGTAATTGTCTCTCCGAAGTATTCAATTTTATTGGAAACGTGTGAAAAACCTGATGTATCTTTCTTTTGTTGCACTTCCTCGGTGGACTCCAGCCTTCGCCTCTCTTCCACTTTTTCACTCGAGTGAACAAAAGTTGTTGACACTTACTCGATGGATTCCAGCATTTGCTTCCCTTCCATTCTGCCATTTAAATGAGCTGTTGAAGTCATTGCTAAAGGAACGCTGATAGCTGGAGGAGCGTTAGATTTAGTTCTCGCTCCTAAATTCCCCACCTCTTCAAAATTCTCTATAGTGATGTCCTCGCGTTGTTTAGTGTGGCCCCCGTCTCATTGTTTAAGGTTGTACCTTCTTTAATACGATCATAATTGCTATTTCTGGGCCATACAAAGATGTGCCCTTCCTTAAAATCCCTTTTGTCCCTTTCAAGTTTGTGAAATTTCTGTCGTAGCAGTCTACGTTCAAAAACTGCTACAGCTTCAGCTATCGAAGCACATTTCTCATCCACTAATTTATGTGGATTTGAAGCAAATAATGATTCCTGTTCAGAAATTACATTGGCTCTTATTTCTTCCTCTTCTTTAACAGAGGATTCCAATAATAGGTGAATATAGTTAAAGCTCAGTTCTAAATTGAGCTGCTGCCATTTACTTAACAACTCAGGTTGCCTTTCCCCTTGATTTGGCATTTTCAGGACTCTAAGTCCTCTGGGAATGACATGATTTTTCAAACATGCTTCAAAATAACATTTCTGTGTATATAGCTTCTTAATCTTGTACAGGTCATCCTCTAGTCTATGTGTTTCCCTCAAAAAGGCAGCAGAGTCTATTTCTTCATGTTCTATACCATTTCCATCAAAAAAGTCTCATTAGATAGCAAAGGATTACCTTTTTTGTTTAGCAGTTCATGTAGTTTATGCGATGCTTTCTTTGCTATTCCAGTTTCCACATTTGGAGAATAATCAAGTTCTGTCTCAGGTGCAACAGTTACAGTTATACATTCTTCAGCCATTCTTCCCAACTGTAACCAAAAGATAAAAATCCAAGAAAATGCTAGACAGGAAACAGCTAGGATAAATACTCCACCAAGGTACAATAAAGTCATAAAAATCCACAAAGAAATGGCGAAGTAACCAAGGCACAGAATGTCCTAGTTTAAACACAGTCCAAGAATAAATAAAACGTAGGTAAAATCCAAGGTAAATTTATTCACTCAGGTAAGCGCTTTCATGATACACATATCACTTCTTCAGACCTTCAAACAAACACTTCCTACCCAACTATATTTTAACAGTATTCAAACCAATCAAATCAAACCAATTAATGCTTGAAGTAATTAATACTTAAAGGAAAACCAGTCATTCTGCAATATGTCCAAAGTCATACTGGAAAAACATTTCAAGTATAGATATGTAATAAACATTGTAACATAAAATGCATTAGTTAAAAACAATTTAAATATATATTTAATATGTTTCTCTGTCTTTCATTAAAATAATTTAATTTCATTTGAACAACCTCCTATTCTTCAGAACTGGTTTCAAGGGTATTCTATCATTAAGACCTTTTCCTTTATTAGCTCTTAATCTGATAATCCACCTAGTTTCGGAGGTCTCTGTATGGTTCCTTATATCACCACCTCTCTCATTAGAAATAATTCTCTCAATAACTGAGAACATAAAATTATGGTCATTGCCTTCAGAGGACACATGTTTGGCTTAAGCATTAGTAGAAACACCATTCCTAATATTTAATAAGTGTTCCCTGATTCTAAATCTTAGCTGTCTGTCAGTCTTGCTCACATAAAATGCAGAGCATTTCTGACAGACAGCCAAGTAGACCACATGGTTTGTGTTACAATTGGCTGCTACACTAAAATCATATATTCGCTTAGTGTCTGGATGTGTAAATACATTCTCATGATTTATGTATATGCATTGATTGCATCCACCACAAGGAACCGTCCCTTTTACTCCTGCCATATCTTGTCCCTTATTATGATGTGGATAGCATAACATCCTTTTCAAAGATTTCCTGTTCTTAAATATAAAACTTGGATTTTCCCCTACGACTTGTTTGATTTCTGGATTCTGTGTTAATATATTCCAGTTCTTTTTTATCACACTTGTTATTATATTCACATCACTGGTAAAATAAGTAGAGAATCTAACAGATTCATTTTTATGTTGAACATAACCTGTTCTGTCATTATTGGGCATTGAACAATACAGCTTACCTATACTATCTCTCCATGAAGTAGATGCATCCAGGATTCCAGTAGTCATATTATCAGCGTAACCCCTTTCATTAAATATGAGTTTCAAACTAGTTAGTTCTTCCTTAAATTCATCATCCCTGGCTGTTAGCCTTGAAGTCCTAAGGGTTTGCCCTTTTACTACATTCTTAAAGATATGTCCTGGATGCATACTGCTTCTATGGAGTAAAGTATTTCTATGGCAGAATTAATTATGCTGGTCATCTGATGAAATCAACTGTATGACGATAACGCTGGTGTTTGTTTTATGAAGGCGTTCATGGTGGAACTGTTTTTATTTTTGTTCGTTTTTGGATTGGGTCAATAAATTAACATTTTTATTAAGTGGACTTTGTTCATCGCTGAGTACTGCTTTTTTTTGGTTTTTGTAGTTTACTAGAGCAGTTAACCCACTTGTTTTTGGACTCTCTTGGTGTTTTTGTGGAATAGCGATGGACAACTCTCCACTTCCTGATTCTAAGAGACAGGATGAATCAGGGCAAATGCGTAAATTGATTGGCCAACTTACGGCCCTGATTAAACTGCTTACTCCACTTAGCCAGTCCTTAGTGGAGATTTACAGCAATGTAAACCAACCATGAATCCGTAGAACCGAAGGGTGGAATATACAGAATGGAGCTGGTAACGGAAAGAAAGGAGAGCTTATTGGCGGGGATTTGGACGCCGGCAACCTTGGCAAAACCAGTAACGGAACTTTTAATGCTGCTGCTACCCCAGCTATTTTCAAAGCAATGGAAAAAAGGACTGACTCTAATAGAGGAAATAATACTGAGAATGGACCTAACCTCAATCATGATAGAGTCAGAAACCCAGGTACTGTGTTTTCTAATAAATACAAAGAGACTATGGATTCGTTAAGAGGCAAATACACATTTAAGATGGATGGCAATGGTAAACAAGATTGTTGTAATGACACTTATAGGAATAAAATAGATACGCTTTCTAAACTGATGTATAAATATAAGGCATTAGATATAGAAAATGAATACTTGAAAGAATGTATATCGATGGACATTGTCCCAAAGGGATTACGAGTATTTAAATTTCCCAATAATGTTATCATGGGTTCAGTATTTCACAAGGAACTCATAGAAGTGTTTAATAAATATGGTATTGATGTATTAAGATTGATAATTAAGGAAAATACCAGATGCCAAGAAGTTCTACAAAAAAGACATTAATGAACTGGACCAGCATATTAAAGATAATTTAATTTTCACTATTAAAGAGGAAAGAGAAAAATATTTTGATATTAGAAAAGACATAGACTATAAATGTGATGATTTAGTGAATAGAAAAATAAAAAAGTTAGAGAGGGATATAAAGGAATATGATAGTCACACATGTTATCCTATGCCTAGTAAAATATATTTGAATTATAATAATGGATATAAACACAATACTGATGGGAATAACTTTGTTAATCATGAAGGCGAAGGATATTTTTATGGTGAAGGTGACCAGGTGATGAAACAGCATTTCCACCTCTACGTAGGTCGGAGAGGCTGAGAAATAAACAAGGTCCACAGCAGCCAAATTTTCCAGAATGGGGGGGGGGGGAAGGGGAAATACTAATGGGTCCCCGCCCCACTGTGCATAATAGAGATGAGATTATAATTTATGGTTTTAAGTGTACACATAACAATTTTACTATTTATAATCTGAGTGAATTGGATATAGAAAATTAACATTTTAGTTTGTTTTCCAAAGGCCTCAAATTTATACCATATAGGAAAGGGGATATAACAAATTGTATATTAGATATAAAAAGTTTTTTTAAGAAAAGTGAATTTAAATATTATGTTTCCCAATAATAAGGTCCAAGCGTATGGGGAATTGAAACGAAAGAATACCTATAACCCCCCTTTACACCCCCAATTGAAAAATATAGAGAAATTAATAGAAACTAAAGTGAGAAAACAAGAAAGCAAAATAAGGTATAAACCTAATTTAAGTAAAAAGGAAAGATAATTGATGTATGAAATAAAGGAAAATAGAAAAACCAGGGTGATGAAACCCGATAAAGGGGGTGGAGTAGTAATTATGGATAGTATCCTATATGAAAGTAAAATGAATGCTATTTTATGGGAAGAATCCAGATACTCAGTTGTTTCTTTAAATGAAATGAATATAGCTTATAATAAAATTGATATGAGTTTGCAAAATATGTTAGATGAGGAATTAATAGATTATAATACCTTTAAATATTTAAAAGTTGAAAAACCTAGAACCCCCACGATATTTGGTATCCCTAAGACCCACAAAAGTGAAAGGGATCCTCCCCTTAGACCGATAGTATCGGCCGAGGGGTCTAAAACTTAGCCAAATACGTTGATAAGAAACTAAAAAATGTATGGATGTAAAGGACATCTATCTTAAGAGATTCTTGGGACTTGTTGAGGGAAATTCCAGATAATTTAGATCAAGAAAAACTCATTTTCATTACCATAGACATTATTGACTTGTTTTCCTCTATACCATACAAGGAAGTTACAGAAATGTTTGAAGAAATAATATATGAAGATGCTTCTTTGGCGCAAAATGATAAGTTAGTAAACATTTGGCTGATGGAGCTAATTTTGAAGAACAATTTTATTCACTTTAATGGTGAATTTTTTCAACAAACACAGGGGGGGTAGCGATGGAGGCAGCATGTGCCCCCACTTATGCAAACTTAATTCTTGCTAATTGGGAAGAGAAATATATATTAAATTCTGAATATAACAATTGCTGGATTTTATATCGGAGGTTTTTGGATGCCATATTGATTTTTTGGATAGCAGGAAGGGAAAAATTTGATGAGTTTATGAAATATATGGGAAAAACAACTAATTTTTTGAAATTCACTTATAATATATCTGACTTTAATGTGCAATATTTGGATGTGGAAATTTATAAAGATGGACAAAGTTTAAAAAGCAAAATATTTAGGAAGGCTACCTTCTGTAATTCATTTTTACATTATGAAAGTGCACATCCGTTTCACTGTAAGAAAAATATTGTGAAAGGACAGTTTGTCAGAGGTAGCCGTATGACAAGTTCAGATGCTGATTTTGTTAAAGAGTGTGAGTTATTGGAAAAATGTTTTTAGAGAGAGGTTATCCCTTGGATTTTATTACCCAAATAAGGGATGAAGTGGTAAAAGGGAGAGTAGATAAGTTCTGTCCTATTCAAAAGATGAAGGAAACTAATAATAAAAAAGTAATAATAACAATAATGAACAGGAAGGAGATAATTTTCAACAGGCCTTAATCTTGGAATATAATGGTTTAAATAATATTTTATATTAAGATTAAGGCCTGTTGAAAATATTTTCTTGAAAGAATGGGGGAAATTTGTCTCCCTTTCTGATATAGAAAATTTAGCTAATATACCACAGAAAGTGATATACAGGAATTCACAGAACATTAGATCCATAGTAGAAAATAAATATATGGTAAATTTTAATAAGAATAGGAAAGGTACGTACAAGTGTGGTCATTGTAACCAATGTACCTACATTTTAAATAGTGATAGTTTTTATTTGGAAAATAGAAAAAGTATGATAAATAGTGTGGAATATTATAACTGTGAATCTAAGGGTATAGTATATTTAGCTAATTGTGAGGTTTGTGGATCCTTCTATGTAGGAAAGACAGAAAGGAAACTAAAAAAAAGGATCTATGAACATACATATGAAATATCACTAGGTAAAGAAAGTAATGCATTATTCGAACATTTGAAAGTATGCCCCAAATATAAATTTAAATTTATGGTTTTAGAACAAGTAAAAAGTGACATTAGGGGGGGACTATGGGAGGAAAAAATAGAGTTCAGAGAACTGTGGTGGCAAGTTACTCTGGAAGCTGACAAACCCCCTGGTTTAAATGACTGCATTTCTATTTTACCCTTATTAAAATTAAGGTCTGCAAAACTTTAAATGTGATAAAATGAATGACCACTAGAGGGCATTAACAACACTCCTTAACATTAACACTAACAGCAGTATTGAACTTTTTATGTTTGAAAATATTCTTAAAATATTTTTAACAATGTATAAATATAATGTTTTTAAACATTTAATAATGATATGAAGAATTTTAGAGAGAATAAATAAGTTATATTATGATGTTTTTAACACACGATATGAATATTTTAATATTTTAATATTTTAATTAGTTTCTGGCTGCTAATATTATTGGTCTATTTGAAAGAATAGAAGAAGATTCATTGGTTTATTGGTTTGATTTTGGATATAAAATGAAAGAATTAATTATGCTGGTCATCTGATGAAGTCAATTGTATGACAAAAACACTGGTGTTTGTTTTATGAAGGCGTTCATGGTGGAACTGTTTTTATTTTTGTTCGTTTTTGGATTGGGTCAATAAATTAACATTTTTATTAAGTGAACTTTGTTCATCGCTGAATACTGCTTTTTTTTTGGTTTTTGGAGTTTACTAGAGCAGTTAACCCACTTGTTTTTGGATTTCTATGGCATTTCTTCCTAAACAACTTGATGGTTATCCCATTCACATCATCCATACTAATCATTACATCAAGAAATTCTATTTCCTGTCTAGAGTATTTCATCTCAAATTTTAGAAAGTCAGTGCTGTTAATTTCTGTAGTGAATTCTTTTAACGTTGCATCATCACCACTCCATAACAGGAAGAAGTCATCAACAAACCGTTTATAAAATTGGATCTGAGGCCATCTTTCATTAATAAGCACAGTCCTGTTTTCCCATGTGGCCATGACGAAATTGGCATAGCTATTTGCACTTGCCGTCCCTATGGCCACACCATCTTTCTGCTTATATAATTTACCATCAAAACTCAACACATTATTGGTTAAAACTAACTCCATTAATAAGCATATTAGATCTATTTTCTTTCCATCATATGTCCCTTCTTCCAGCAAATATTGTCTCAACAATTCTAATCCGGTTGTATTCGGAATACAAGTAAACAATGAGCATACATCTAGTGTCACTAATAGCAAATCTCCATCTTGTCTTTCATATGCATTATTAAACACATATAGGTCCTGCAAGAATCGCTTAGAGTCTCTTAGAATATTCCTGTTCTTATTTATTAACATTCTTAAATTCTTCTCAACATATATGGAGAAAGACTCTGTAGACCAGTTATGTCCTGACACTATAGTTCTTAAAGGAGGTTGATATACATTCTTATGGATTTTCGGCAGACCATGTATACCAGGCACTAGAGGTTCTTTTACCTTAAAGTAATTGTATAGCTCATTTGAAATGGTATTATCTAATAAACAATCATATAGTATCCCATCCAATCGTGATACCATCCCCTCCATATCAGCTTGGCTGATATTTTCATACACAGAGGTATCCTGTAGCATTTCATACATTGCTGTGTCATAATACATTTTATCCATTAAAACTACAGGGCCACCTTTATCTGCTTGCTTAATGATAACATTTGTGTCAGACTGTAATTGTTTTAAAGCATTCCATTCATCCCTGCTAAAATTGGAGAAAGTTTTAGTTCTGTTTTTACCATTCACATTTTCAAATATTTCATTTTCACAAATGTTAATAAAAACATCAATAACTGGATGGCTGGGTGGAATAAATAGACTAGGTTTCTTATATACATTAACATCTTTAGGCTCACCACCCTGATTTTTAAAAAGCATTTTTAACAACACATTCCTACCAAACATGTGCAAATCTAAAATGGTATCAGTTACCTCAGTCCGTTGTGATGGAATAAAAGAAAGTCCCCGTTCCAATACATTTCTTTCATGTTCAGACAGATTCCTTGAGGAAATATTTAAAACTATACTTCCTTTCTCCATGTCCTGGTTTTCACAGACGTTTTGTCTCTGGCTGCAATCAGAACTGTAAGATACAATCTTTATGGCCTAAACCAGGTAATTTAATTTCAGACTATTTTTTCAAAGTTAGCTGGAATGAGATTAACCTCTTCTCTTCCAGTATTCTCTGTTACAATATATTCAGTTCAACAGTTACAATATAGTCAGTGTAAAATCGTATGTGTGTGTGTTGTACCTTTCCTTTAAGCAGCATTTTAATGTTGGCACGTGCATATAAATAGCAAGCACATGCTAGCTTCAGTGCCATTTTGAGAGTGCAGCCAGAAAGTGAGAATGTATGAGTGTAATAGCTAGTTTGTTTATAAGTTTATCTAGGTTAAAGTTATTAAGCCTCAGTTGTGATGTGTTTGTACATAATAAAGCTGCTTGAACAGAACCCACAAAAACTTGTCTATTTTATCCTGACTGGACAAATGACATGGTGTCAGAACCGGGATTCCAGAGACTGCTTTTCAGAGCTATGAGGTGCACAGATGGGGAAGGTAAACTAAGAGAAACAAGCATGAAAAGGGGCCAGAAATGAAGCAGAAATAATGAAAACTGGCACAAATAATTTATTTTATAAAAAACATAAAACAGAGCATTACAAGGGCAAAAACCACATTATTAAACAAGTGAGAGGCACAAAAGGTTTATTAATTAAACAAAATGTTTAAAATTAAGGTATTTGATAAAACAATTATCAGAAAAGCATATAAGGGGTTCAGAATTACCTGAGAATTGCAAAACGAGCATATTTAAAGCAAAATGGGCATGTTTAGAGTAAAACGAGCACAAGAAGAGTATAATGGGCATGGATAAAGATTAAATGAGTAAAAAGAATATAATAAGGGCAAAAAGGGCACATTAAGCATAAATAAAGCAAGGCTGTGTTTTGGCATAACCACTATTTTGCATTGTATTAAGGGCATAATTAGAGTTATTTGAAGTATCTCAAAGTGTGTAAAAGTGCTCACAATGTGTGCTTATTACTGTGCATTTATTCCAAAGAGTTTATTTGTGTAAAAAGTGCGACTATTTCATGAAGTGCAGTCAAAATACAGCCATTTTGAAATGTTTCTTGTGCTGGGTGAGTCCATTTGCAAAGTGCCACCATTTCAGAGTGTTGCTTGCACTGTAAAGAGTTATTTAGCAAAGTACAGCCATTTTGGGAAAGTTTCAGCTTGCTGTGTACTGGTTATTTGCAAAGTATGGTTACTTTGAAATGTTTCTTATTCTGAGCTTCTTCTGCTCAGTTCATTCGCACAGAAATGAAACATTTCTTACACTGATAAGAGCTGATTTCTTACAGTACAGTGATTTCAAGAGTATTACAGTGCCTGAGAGACTTATTTCACAAAGTTCAGTTGTTCAGAGGCTTGTTGTGCTATTAGGCATAGTTATAAATATTTTAAATTTTGACATATGTATATGTGTGTGTGTTCGTGCATACTTGCAAAAGACTTCACTGGTGTGTGTTAATAGGCAGACGGATTTCAATAAACATCACCATTAGTATTTGATCAAAATATTGCAGAGAAATTGAGAATATTTGAGCAAGAGTATGATATGTTATACATGCAGCTTATTCTGACAAACATGCACACACCAGAAAATTCATTTTGCTAAACTTAGTTGGGTCAGAGGCCATTGAAAGACAGCGTTCATTTGTTTATGCACCAGCAGTATATGAGGGAGAAGGTGAAAACCATTATATTGTTGTACAGGTTGAATCAAAGGAAGACCTCAAGTGTTTGAAGTGCAAGTTCAGGAAAATGTGTAACCCCCAGACAAATATTACATTAGAGAGGCATTTGTTTTACCCAAAAGATCAAAAACCAGGAGAAAATTTTGCAGCTTATATAACTGGCCTGAGAAACAAAGCTAAAAATCTGTTGGTTTGGTGACTTAAAAGATGAGTTGATAAAAGACAGGCTTGTGTGTGGTATTAATAGTGCTGCAGTGAGAAAGATTTTGCTTCGTGACAGTGATTTAATGCTGAGCAAAGCTATTGAGATTTGTCAAATCCATGAAGTTACGGAAAGGCACACAAGTATACTTGCAAGTGATAACTGCATGGTTTCAGCAGGCTCCAGAGCAAACAGAGACAGCATGCAACACGTGTCTAGCAGAAGCAGGCCTAAGCACATGGCACCTGCCATCCCTGCAGGCTCCCTAGCTAAAATCCATAGTTTTCCAGCAAGTTCTAAGAAAAGGACATGCTCAGTGCAGTACAAGGGTGAGTTAGCAAAACCAACATCCAGCTTTATTGTTAACTGTTGGAATTGTAGTGCCACTCATGAGCGTAAGAGAAAGAAATGCTTAGCATTTGGTCAGCAATGCCACAAGTGTAAAAAATGGAACTATTTTCAAAAGTTTTGCAAATCAAGTAAACCTCACACAATTATAAAGAAGGGTCACTCAAAAAAGCAAGTTGATCATATAGAGAGCTGCAATTCTACTTTCTATGTAGATGATGTATCAGTAATTGGTGAAGTTGCTGCAGTAAATTTATTGGAAAAGAATGAAGTGTTTTGTACTGTCCAGATCAATGGTAAAACCAATGAGCTTAAAGTGGACACTGGCTCAAAGTATAATGTCATGTCAGCAGACACATTTGCTAAGGTGAGAACTAATGAACAACTCAATGTGGCTAGTAGTGCGAAACTTGCTGCTTATGGATGTGAAGAAATTCAAGCTGAAGAGTCAGTAGTGCTTTCATGTTATTTGGCTAGGAACTGTTACAGCTTATTATTCTATGTAGTCCAAAGACCTGTGCAGTCATTACTGGGTCTCAGAGACAGTTTGAGAATGAATTTGCTTTATTTTACCAAAGAAGTTCATTATATAAGCACATATCATAGTTCCAATTTTACTGAAGCTATTTTCTCAGAGTATGCTTATGTTTTCGATGACAAGTTGGACAAACTTCCAGTTGTGTATTCTATGAAGTTAGATCCAGAGATCAGTCCAGTGGTCAGACCAGCAGGAAAAGTTCTGATAGCTATGCAGAATAAAGCTAAAGCTCAATTGGAAAAATAGTGCAGCAAGGTGTAATTTGTCCAATTACAGATCCAACTGAATGGGTGTTATCCCATGGCAGCAGCCCACAAAAAAGGCTCAGACAAAATCAGAATATGTATTGACTCAAGATATTTGAACAAAGAATTAAAGAGACCGCATCATCCAATGCATGCAGTCAAGGAAACCGCAGCCCTAATACCAAATGCCTCTGTTTTTTCTGTCTTGGATGCAAAAAGTTCATTTTGGCAAGTGATGCTTGATCACAAATCCTCATTACTGACTACTTTCAGTACCCCATTTGGCAGATATAGATTCCTCAAGATGCCATTTAGAATAAATTCTGCAAGTGAAGTATTTCAGCGTGCAATGGAGCAAATGTTTTCAGGTTATCTTTGTGCCATAATAGTAGATGATTTTTTGGTTGGAGGCAACGGTGAAGCAGACCAGGGAAGAAACCTTAAGAAAGTTCTAGACAGAGCACTGAAGTGAACTTAAAGCTCAATATGCTAAAGTGCAAATTCAGACTACCAGAAATTACATATGTAGGTCTTTTGTTTACTAGCACTGGGTTGCGTCCAGACCCATCCAAGCAAGCAGCCATTCTTGAGATGCCAGCTCCAGATAATAATCAGGCTCTACAATGTTTTCTTGGTATGGTTAACTGTTTAAGCAAGTTTATACCAGACTTCAGTAAGTTCATAGGTTCATAGGTTCATACTAGGCTATCTGCCCTAGGGCATTTATAAGCCTAGCCAGAGTGTGTGTGGCTTTCACCACCCCTTAGGATGAGAATACTATACCCATTAGTTTGCTGTGCCTCTGTCCAGCAGTGATACAGAGATGATTCCCGGGGTAAACCTACGATCTCCCATCCACTCGTCAAGATTTCTCTTGAACAGAGTCAGTGAGGGGCTCTGCCTCACATGGACTGGGATTCTGTTCCATAGTGTAGGGAGTCTCTGGGTGATGAATCTGTCCCTCCAGCACGTCCTATTTATATCCGTGTTGAGGTTTAAGTCTCTTGCTCTCGTGGCTCTGGTGGATTTGGATTTTTTGAGGTGGAGCATGTCCATTAATTCCGGGTTGGACATGGCCTTGTATGTCAGGCACAGATCACCTCTGAGCAGACGGTATGCGACTGAATAGAGCTGGAGTTTCTTCAGTCGGGCATCGTATGACATATGTTTGAGCCCCTTTATCCTTTTGGTGAGGAACTTTTGGGGTCTTTCCAACTGCTGCAGGTGTCGGGTAAGGTACATTCCGAATGGGGCGTTGTACTCAATCATTGGTCTGTTGACAGCACCTTTGAGAGTGCTGATACTCAAAAATGTTATATGGTCTTGGTTGGAAGACAACCTGAAGGAATTTGAAGACCTTAAGCAGACAATTGCCACCCCACCTACATTAAGATTCTATGATGTCAATAAACCATTAACTCTTTCCTGTGATGCTTCAAAATTTGGTCTTGGTGCAGTTATTCTTCAAGAAGGCAGAAAAGTAGCCTATGCATTTAGATCTCTTACCCAAGCTGAAATGCAATATGGTCAAATTGAGAAAGAACTTTTGGCAATAGTATTTGCATGTTCAAAGTTTCATAATTATATATATGGTTGAGCTATTCAGATTGAAACTGATCACCAATCTGTAGTTACTATTCTAAAGAAGCCTATGCATTCAGCTCCAACGAGATTACAAAGAATGATACTCAAATTGCAAAAGTTCAACTTCAAAATGGTCTATACAAAAGGCACACTTCTTTCATAGGATCATGGGATCATAGGAAGTTACTAGGCTATTGGTCCTGAGGCCCTTACAAGCCTAGCCAAGAATTTAGCACATATTTCTGGCTGATACCTTATCCAGATCGACTAGAAATACAATGGAACAGCTTCATGCAGAGAATTTTGAACTTGATGTCATGGAAGTGCATAAATTTTCTTCCATGAGACTCAATGAGCTGAGAGATCATACAAAGACTGATCCAATTTTGCAAAAGTTCATCCACTACATTAATGTTGGATGGCCGTCAAAACAATCGAGTGTACCACCTGAAGTGCAAACTTATTTTCCTTACAGAGATGAGATGTTGATGGAAGATGGCATTATTTTCAAAGGTCCTAGAATTGTTTGTGCTTCCTTACAACATGAATATATACAGATTTTGCATCAGGGTCACCCAGGTTTTACCAAAAGAAGGTTGAAAGAAGTAGTATTTTGGCCTTCTCTAGTAAAAAACATTGATAAAGTACTTTCTTCTTGTTCAGTATGCAATAGTACTAAACTGCATTTGCAAAAAGAACCACTTCAGCTAAGTCAAGTTCCTGAACTACTTAGTCAACAGTAGCCACTGATATATTCAAGTGGAACAATCAGCATTATTTAGTGCTGGTAGACTCTTATTCGAACTGGTTTGAGATTGATTTACTTCCTAATCTAACATCCACTACTGTTATCACCAAGTTGAAATGTCATTTCTCAGTCCATGGTAGTCCACATGAAGTTATTTCTGACAATGGTACTCAATTTACTAGTCAGTTGTTTCAGAAATTTGCAAAAGAATGGGACTTTGTACATGTTACTAGCAGTCCTGAATATCCTCAGTCAAATGGACTAGCTGAATGTGCAGTACAGAGTGAAAAGCAATTACTTGAGAGGTCAAAGTGTGATAATACTGATGGCATTTTGAATTTACTTAATCTCAGAAACATAACCCATGATGATGTACTTGGCTCGCCTGCTCAGACACTTTTATCCAGGCAAAGCAGAACAACATTGCCTATTAGTTCCAGTTTGTTGAGGCCTAAAGCTAAGAACAACAGAACAATTAGAGCCCAATTATTCAAAAGCACTCTTTCCAGAAGTTCAGCTATGATAAATTGAGCAGATTTCTTCATCCATTGAAAGAAGGAGAGACAGTGAGGATACAAATGGTGAAAGGTTTCGACTGGATTGGTCAAGTAACAGGTAAATGTACCAAGCCGAGATCGTACATTATAGAATCTGAGGGTGTGGAGTGCAGGAGAAATAGCAGACATCTTCTTTCTGTACCAGAATCGATATCACAGCATTGTTCCTGTGATACAGACTCTAGATCTCAAAGCACTCCAGACAATGTTCCTGTTCCATAACATGTGTTAACTTCTACTTCCATTCCTGATGATGTTCCTGATGTCTTTAAAGTTGAACATTCAGCAGAGGCAGTCCCAGTTGCTAGACCTAATTCCAGTTTCTATGTCACACAATTTGGTTGTATTTCCAGACCTAGTGTGAAATACAAAGCAACCTAGACATAATTGTCTATATGTATTTAGTTCTGTATAATTGCATGACAAAGAATTATTTGTATTGATTGCATGTCAATTGATGTAATCAAATTTGCATGACTGATTTTTCAAAGAGGGAGGATTTAGAATAGTGTGTATGTGTTGTACCTTTAAGAAGCATTTCAAGGTTGGCATGTGCATATAAATAGCAAGCACGCGCTAGCTTCACTGCCATTTTGAGAGTGCAGCCAGAGAATGAGAATATGAGTGTAACAGCTAGTTTGTTTATAAGTTTATCAAGGTTAAAGTTATTAAGACTCAATCCTGATGTGTTTGTGCATAATAAAGCTACTTGAACAGAACCCACAAAGACACGTCTATTTTATCATGACTGGACGAGTGACAGTCGGACATACAGGTGTATTTCTTTTCTGTCCAACTGACCCACTGTTGGTACATTTTTAACATGAGCAGCTTTACAAATACATTTCAAAACAAGCACCTGTACAAATCAGTTTGATATATAAATGACAAATATTTCTTTACAAAATTCCAGCTATCTATACTGGCATATGTCACACATCCACTGCCCTACTTCTCCTGGCATAGCTGGCAATACCTCACATCGTCACAATAATCCTTCAGTGTTTTGTTTATTTTAATCAGCTCTGAGCACATTTGACTAATTTTTCCTCTAAATTACTGAAAATCGTGTCTTACTCCAAAGCTGGAGCTTGAACTGCTTTTTGCTGATCTGCTACAGGATTCTTCCCAGCCAATGTTTTCTCCTCACATTTTGTGCTTGATTTTCTTTCAGGTTCTCTGAATTTCCTTTTTTTTTTTGCTGGCATCCAGACAGTGCACTCACTAGCCAGTTACTAAAATTTACCCCAAAAGACAAATTCACTCGCTTCCTTTTCTGACTTTCTGTTCTTACACTGTTAGAGCTGAAATTAAGCTGTTTCTCAGTGTGCAGCCATCTTGGAAGTTGAGAAGTAAAACGTTTTGAGCAAATAATACCTACATATAGTTGACAGGTATATTGTCAAGATAAAAATATCTTTTGGTGCTTAGTATAAAAGAGACTTTCGGCTTTTCCCGGTTAGGGGTCGACACAGCGGAACTCCGGTCAGCTTCATGATTGGCAGTGGATTTTTACAGTGCTGATTTGCCAGCCGATGCCCAGCCTTCAACAAAGGCATGCCCATTCATGCTCGCACCTACCTGCATGTCTTTAACGTCACTCGACTGTGGGGAGGACATGCAGACTCCACACAGAAGGCTTTTGGTGCTTGGTATGAATCTCAAATATCGTTATCAATTGGCATATAAGGGCAGGATAAATCTGGGGTCAGAGGTATGGGACCAGTTCTCCGGAAGAAAAGGACATAACTTAAATGTTAAGCTAGAAGGTGAGTCATATAGTAGGTAGGCATCAGGTGTTCTCCATTTCCACTTGCTTTGAAAGAGTGGATTAAACAGGTTAGTTAGAGAAGGTGGTGTTAATTGTAAATACAGAAGGCGGTAAGATTCTGTTGGAAAATAAGATGAAAGTGGCACAGTAATTACTTTGTGTGCACTAAAGATTTTGGGGGAAGGTCTGTGGAATTATTAAGTATATAAGATCAAGACTATAAGGTTTAGATTTTTTGCCTGGTTTTGTCTCTGCATGTATTTTTACACAATGGAGAGATTAGGGAAACCATTTCCAGGGAAAAATCAGAAATGCAGGAGGGTGTGAAACAGGTGGGAGAGGAACATGGATCCATGTCTTTTTGGATTATCAAGCTTATTTATTTATTTATTTTACATTTGTTGACCAGGCTAGTCCAACTGCATATATGTCCATTTTCAGTAGAGGCCCGGGGAGAAAAGCTCCACAAAACACACTATCAATTTTACTATGTGACATTTACAAATGCAGGTACATTTACAGATATTTTGCCATTCATTACATTTCATTGCATTTCTGTAAACAGAATCATGGTACATTTCAGCTATGGTTAGCCATTCAAAGATATCTCTAATAACATTTTTAAATATAGGAGCACACTTTCTTTACGGTTAACAGAAAAGTAACTAGTTTATACAGGTATGGTGATTAGTACCCAGAGAAAAGTTGAGGTAGTTAGTCAGGGTTAGCACAAGGGCATAACCACTGTGCTAACCCTGACTAACTACCTCAATTTTAGAAACATTAGATTGTTTTAATAAGGAATTCAACAATTATTGGTTAAAGCCTTTAGAAACAATGGTTAACCTCTATCCAGTCTTGCAGACTCATTTGGTTTATTCATAGATTATTTATTTAACCGGGAAAGTCCGACTTGGAATAAAGCCAATTTTCAGTGGATGCCTGGGGAGAAACACTCCAGATGCATGTCTTTGTAACGGGGGAGGAAACCCACCCAAGCCGAGAATCGAACTGAAGAACCTCTTGTTGTAAGGCGACAATGCTACCACTGCACTACTGCTCCGTACTAGGCTAACTACCCATGCGGGCTATTTTAAGCCTACCTAATAATCCTATTTGAAAATCAAAGCTTGCACGTTCTGTCTGTAAGGTAAATACTTTAACCTCTATGCTAATTCTAACCCCCCCTTTTTTTCCTTTTGCCCAAATATAACCAGTATTTGTTGGTCTTAATATGTGGCTGACAAAGAAAGTGATCACAAGGAATTGGAAGACAAGAAATTGTCTGTGGAGTAGTGAAACCATCGAACTGGCTGAAGCAATATAGGCTGGGGTAACAGGAAGTGGAGACCTATATATATTTATTTGTTTTTAAAAAATATCTGCTTGGCTTAATTATACTGATTCCTTGATGAGTGCATGATGAGAAAAAGTGTATGGAAGGAAATAAGTATAAAAGGAGTTTACAGAGTTATTTTCCCTACCCATGAACATGGTATTTAATTTTTGCAAAGTGTTGCAGGACATACCTCAACCTCTAACAGCAAGAAATCTGGACAAAGCCTAAAATAGTTGGAGGACAATAGCAGAAAAATGGGACAGATTTTAAATATTGCTTTTATAAACTTAGAAAGTTGCAAGATTAACTGGATCTGTGTTAGTGTCTATTTTCCGAAGGATAGGAAGTCTGAAACTCAAATTTTATGTCATTATTTACTGACTTCAATCACCAGTGCTTTGCCAGAAAACCACCAATTTTATAAGGAAATGACCAAAAATATGTCAAAAATCTGGACAGTTGAGGGGTATGTGGGAGAAAAGGAGTATGAGACGTTAATAGATAAACTTATTTGATAACGTAGAAGAACGAAACTGGCTATTACATAAGGTGGGGCATGTTTCATTTGTAGCCATATGTTGAATTTATTGTACACCTTTTGCTGGTTGGTAATAAAAGTTTTCTTTAAGAAGTGAATTTGTTCCACATTTTGTACACATGGATGATTTCACTCCAATGTATTTATTTCGCTAAAAACAGCAAGTGGATGACTTTTTAAAACTATGCCGAATGCGATCGAATAGGAAATGTTAATAATAACTATTTCGATAGCCCCCTTCGAGCACTAACTTTTCAGCGGCTGCGAAGAGCATGTATTAGTACTGTGTGTATCTTTCAGTAAGCGGTTACCACGGTGAAGCAAAACCATTGCTTCAACTTCCTGAGTCGCTCAAACCAACATGAATGATAGACAGGTCGCTCATCCTTTGCTGAATTTCAACACACCCACAGGCAGGCCTTCTTTTTCAATTCCTGACGCGAAAGGCGGGACTGCACCTAGCAAGTTAGTTTGTAATGAGGAGCTGGTGCTGCATTATCCAGCACCGATCATTTCAGTTTATGGGATGAGTTTGTTGTTGTTCCTTTGGTATGTTGTAAGTATTTGAGGTTATGTAAAATTTAGTTGTATAAGTAACACTATTTAAAATTTTATTAACTATATTTCCGTTCTTCAGTTTTGTAATTGTTAAATAGTTTTACATTATAGGCCCCTTAGAGTAATAAATTCATATTATAGAGATATTTTTAACGTTGTATGTCATTGCTTGTAATACGTTTTGTGAAACAAGTTCTGATGTAGGTTTGTGTGTTTTGTTTTTTCCATTTTTATTTTGAACGGAAATAGGTTGTGGCATTGGCATGTTGTCTTTCTTTCCACTAGTCATTTATGTGCAGCAAGCTTATAACAATATTATAGGATTTAATTGTAGTTTATAGCGGAATACAAAAAAGCGTTTTACATTTTTTCCTTTAAACTATCACCCAATTGGTATTCGCTTTCAGCATCCTTAAAATATAGTTTTAATCTTGATAACTAGATAGCCGCAATTCATGCAAGCATGCTTTCCCTTTCTAAAGGTAGTTGCTGCATCATTTCAGAAATTACTTATTAAGTTAAAATGTATTTAATCATTTGGAAGTGTCTGCAACAGGATGTTTTAGTCCATAAATAGATTTGTGTCTATTCCCAGTGCTCTAAACATAGTGTACTGCACTGTCACTTGGAAAATGTTTATTATGTTTGAACTCGTTCAGATTCGCTGCTATGATTTATGTTTTTTCGCGTATTGTACGTTTCTCATAAACTCGCATCTTGGTAAATTTATTTGCCATTATTGCAGTGATATTTTTCTCTGTTTTGCTCTTTTTTAAAATACCTTTCTGCAGTGCATATAATAGCCTAAGGACAACACCCTAACATTTGACTTCACTGTTGTAGTAGCATGCCCGTGAGTTGTGCCGTAGAGGCTACTAATTTGTGTGTGGATTAACCACGTCAGGTACTGCACACGTGTTACATATCTTGACTATCCTATTGCTCTTCATTGCTTTATACAAAAATCAGTGACAGACAGACACACTCACGAACGGACGTACACACACACAGATAAACATCAGTTGTATTCACTGTGATTGCATGGAGTAGAAGTAGAGGCATTAGACAGTGTATGGGATACCTTGTGGGATTTTAAAAATAGGCTTTATTTTATGTCTTCGAACCTACATCTCTTCTTGTGACCCACATAGTGTTGTAATGCAGCTCTCTGGGGCAGTGTTTTCCTAGCTTATAAACGTACTTTATTGCAGTGTATACAACAGTAAATGTTTGAGTAGGTAATAGTAACATACAAAGTGTAAAATTACTAAATGGTGACAGGATACTGTGTAGTAGTATATTTTAAGACCATTTATTTTGATGGTAGAAATGTGCAATGAAATGTTAACATTAAGAAATTCAGTTAATTATGGATGTCACATTGAAAGCATAACTACATATATGCTGAATAAGTAGTTTATTACTGGAATTTCAAGACTCTCGTATTGGTTGCAGTGCTCTTCATCAGTACACAAACTTAGGTTCAGGCTTTCAAAAATGGCACTTTTAATAACCACCAGTCAAAAGAATGTATAATCTGTCTAGTTATAAAGTTCACTGAGTAAGCATAATGCGTATCATGTGTGGTTTTTTTAATTAGTGTGTGAGCAGCATTTGAAAATGTATATGTTAAGGTGACTGAATTTTCGTGGAGATGAAGTTAAAAAAATGTCTCTTGGTAAAAATATACCTTTCCACATCAAAGGCTAAGAAATCTGGACAAAGGCCCAAAATCTGGGACAGTTTTAAAATATTGCTCTTACCAACTTAGAAAGTCGATTAACAGGTTTTACATTGACATGCATTTTCTGAAACGCAATTCTGTCATTATTTATTGACTTCAATTCTCAAATCTTTGCCAGAAAATCACAAATGCTATGAGGAACAGACCAAACATACGAATGAAAAATCTGGGAGTTTGAGTTGTGGGTAAAATTGTATAGGTTAATAGGAAATTACTTGGCTAATAACCCTAAATGGCTTTTTTATGCCTAACTATCCTTCCAAAATATATTGAAACATGTTTTGATACCACTCATTTTATTGGTGGTATAGCTTGGCTATGGGTGATCAATAATTTTATAAACTTCTTTTTAATAGTGGCATAGGTGGCAAGACCCGGGGTAAATTTATGATTCTGCTGTCTACAGATCCAAGTTGCACTTGATTAAGTGCAGGAAGGAACTCTGCTTCCCATGGACAGGAAGCCTTTTCCAGAGAAAGGATAATGTGTGATGCATACCTGCCCCTTAAACATGTCTTATTTATGTTGCAAACAAAGTTTATGTACTTGGATTGTGTTTCTAATGCTGTTTGTTTTGTGGATGAGCATCAGAGCTGTAAGGATTGGATCAGAGGAGGCTTTGAAGGCTAGGAATGAATTCCTTCTTGGCAGTCTATATGAGTAATAGTGCAAGGGTAATGCTTTGAGGCCATCCACATAGAAGTTTTGTCTATACCATGTATTCTTTTGTAAAGGATGTCTGTAGTTACTCTAGTTGTTGCTTAAGCCTGGTCAGGTACATACTGAAGGGAGCATTGTACTTCATGATTTGTTTAATGAGGGCCGAGTACAACTAAACAGTGACACATTTGTACCTAGATGCCATACCCTTGTGCAGTGTAGAATGACTTCCTATCCACAGTAGGCATATGGTCAAAGGCCAAGTCATTGTCTACATGCTTCTCAAATTCTTTACAACAGTGATAGTGTATGTATTATCATAGGTTAATCAGTGCAGTAATTTCCAGGTATGGTTGTCTTTCTGAAAGATATGTTTATAATTTTTTTTGGCATGGAGTTTTGATTTACTGACTCCAGTTATTAGTTTGTGTCAAGCCTTTTTGGAGGATGTTTTGTGGGGATTTTATGACTGCGCCTGGTTTGCAAACATCTTAGAACTTGGTCAGCCAGAAGCCTTTGATGTTGGCCTTGATTTTAGAGAAGTTGATGCCAAAAAAGAGCAGTCCAAGCACTGAGCCCTGGGGATCTCCGCTAGTGACTGGCCTTTTTTGGAGGTGGACTTTCCTATCCTGATATCTTGTGTCTAGTCTGTGAGTCAGTTGGCTATCCAGCGGGTGACATAGGGTTTCATACCAAATTTTGTGAGCTTGTCTACATTGCCTGAACAAGGTATTGTGGAATACTTTGGCCAGATCAGTGTAGGCAGTAGGCACCAGTTTGCCTTCATGTATTGGTTTTGTGACTTTGAAGTCTACCAAGTTGAGTGGGCATGACCTGCCAATGTCTGAGGGTGTCCTATGTGATTTGTCATGATGATGATTATTCTTTTCATGGCCTTACATGTGAGGCTTGTTAGACTTATGTGTTTAATTTTAGTGGTTTGTGAATGGACAAGTAAAAATACAGACCACTCCAAAACAAGTCCAAGGAAAGCCAGCAAAGCAGGAACAAACAACTTTAATGTCGACTAAGCGCTTTCACCAAACAACTGTGGCATCATCAGAGTCATGACTCTGATGATGCCACAGTTGTTTGGTGAAAGCGCTTAGTCGACATTAAAGTTGTTTGTTCCTGCTTTGCTGGCTTTCCTTGGACTTGTTTTGGAGTGGTCTGTATTTTTACTTGTTCATTCCTTGCTGCCCTGTATTGGGTGTTCGAAACTTCTTGGTTTGTGAATGGTCCGCCCTTGTGCAGAGGGATAACAGTTGTACTTCTACAGTCACTTGACATAAAGCCTGTTTGGAGACTACAGTTAAATAGTGATTTTTGTGACCTTGATGTTAAGGAGGTGTCCTTGAATATTATGTCCCATCCATGCGGTGTTTTTGGCCTTGAATGCATTGAGGGCCTGCTCCTTACTGATAGTTGGGGGCACTATGTTTGGGGATATTTCTAGAGAGGTTGGGGATATTTCTAGAGAGGTGGTGGTGAGTACATTTGGGAGTTGAATTTATCACCCAGTAGATGTTCTGTATCCTCTGGTTCATAATGGGTGTCTTCATATACAGTTAATTTGGTACATTGTTGTATTTTGCCTTTGAGGTTTCAGACATAGCCAAAGAATGCATTGTGGTTGTTCCTAGCCTGGGAAGCTACCTTTACCTCAAAATTGGCTTTGGAAACTTAATTCATCCCGGAGTTGTTTATTTAGTTTGAGAGTGTTCTTGCCTTGCTGGGCATTGCATTTTTTTATTTTTGGCCATGATTTCTTCTTTTTTTGTTATATAACCTATTGATGTTGGAATTCTACCAGAATGGCTTGTTTTTTGTGTTTGTCCTGTGCTTATTTGCAGTAGGCACTAATGCCTCTGTGCAGCTGTATACATATGAATGTGAAGTTTTTTTGTGAATAACTCCACATAGGTAGTGGTGTTCCTTTGGACTGGAGAAGCTTGAAATTTTGCCAGAGGGTGATTTAAAAGTAGGAAGTTTTCCTTGGAACAATCTCTAAAAATTCCAGGATAGCCTGACGTTTCTTCAGACCTGAAGAGTAAGTACACCATAATTGGAGGTGGGATGACATGTTCCCCCATGTTCGTAAAGACTAGGTCAAGGATGTTAGTGTCCTCAGAGGGTGTACAGACTAGCTGGTCCAGGTCATTGTTTTGACAAAATCCAGCAATCTTTTTGTGCTTGCAGGTTTGAGGTTGTGTATGATTCCCAGTTTATAGAGGGATAGTTGAAGTCTACCGTGAGTGTGGTGTTGGGTTGATATGGATTTCTTGGGTCTTAGAGAGGGACCTATAGCTCACAAAGTTATGGTGAGGGGTATTTCATATTGTGAGTTGTACATGGAGGATCTCAAGTGTGCTACAATGCTTGATTAGCCTTGAGCTGTGATTGTTTTTGATATAAATTTTGACACCTCCACCTTGTCATTTTTCTGCGCAGTATCTGGTCTAAATGTGTTGATGACATTCTAGTCCTGCACTGCTGGGGTGCCCTTAGCAGATTTAAACCATGTCCAGGTACTTACATGTACATTTACAATGAGGCCGGAAGAGTTTCTGAGAAGTAGAGTTCTTGTTTATGCTCCTGGCACTTATCAGTATCACCTTTTAAATAATTCTGGTTTGGTTTAGTATTGTGGAAATGCCTAATCAAAGGTGGTGTAGGGGTGGACAAAGTTTTAGCCAATATTTGAAGCCCTGGAAGGGACAGGTGCACACCATCATCTGCTATGTCCTCCCAGATTGACATATTGTACCTCCTTTGAATGAGACCCAAAACTAGGCCAATTTATTAAAATTTATTTTTGTTCCTATTGTGGCATCATCCTTGGAGAAGGCAGAATGGTGCTTAGTGCTTAGCTCATACCGGTCTAGGACACACATTCTCAAAAAATGCTGCAGATGGTAAATGCAGCCACAAAATTAAGATGCTTGCTCCTTGGAAGGAAATGTATTGTTAGGTAATGTTTTTAATAGCAATGCATTGCATGGCGTTATCTTCAAAAGTCCATATAGCCAAAGCTATTGTTTTTCAGTAGTAGCATGCAGCTGGGCTTTTGGTACGGCTGTGCAACAAAAAAATCAGTGCTTTTAAACAATGTCTGAAATTCCACAGATTGCAAGATCAAACCTGTCGGTTCCTAATTTAAAATAAGTCCAGACTGTTTTACTTTCAGGACTTCTGGAGAACAAAGATTCTTACATGTTGGCCACTTAATAATAAAGACTGGGTTCCCTAGAAAGACACAATGCTAGGAAATATTGAGGGCAAAAAAAGAAAGGATACCAGGGTCCAAGGTGAATAGACAGCATCACTGAAGTAATGCATATTAATTCACAAGAACTTTAATGTGCCATTTATGTTGAGGTCATGAGGAGTTGGATTCAACTAACAATAGGACTGTACTGGCATAAAGTTAAGAATCTCTTTACTTTCCATTGGCAGTATAATTATTTCCCTCTGTACATGTACAGAGCAGCACTTGGTGCAAAATGGAAACTTTTTATAAATGTATTCTTCTTTCGGTTAGGTGTTGCCACAGCGGATCACCTGTTCGCTCATGATTGGCACTGGAGTTTTACGGTGTCAAGTTGCCAGCCCAGTTCCCAACCTTCCACAGAAGGCACACACATGCATGCATTCGCACCTAGGTCCAATTTAGAGTGTCCAATCCACCTACAGCATGCAGACTCCGCACAGAAGGCACCCCAGCCGAGAATCGAACCAGAGAACCTCTTGCTGTGAGGCAGCAACGCTAACCGCTGCACCACTACGGCTGCCCTAAACTTTTTATAAATGTATGTTTTGCACAAACATCCTGTAGACGTCAGTAATAAATATATCCAGTCCAAGAAAGGAAATATAAAAAAAATTACATTGTGAGATAATTCAGGAACCATTCCTCAGTGGTTGCATTTGTGTCCACATTTTTTCTCTATATTCCAAGTAATGTGTACATTGCAAAAAAAAAGGAATAATTTGGAAGTCCATGAGCTTTTGATGCCACATTGGTGATCCTATATTTTTTTTTCAGTGGAGAGAATTTTTTCCTCCACCATTTTGGCAGGCCTTGCTTTAAAGTATTTACTTCTCACTTCAGGGATGCTGTGCTTCAGGAATTGCAAGCACAACTCCTGTATGTCACCCCCTCCCGTTTCCCTTTATTGTGAAATTCTTGAAAATTATACAGGGCAAGGCAGAGGTTGTTCCATTTTGTCCCTGACAAGTGTCCTTCCCACTGCTTTAGCTTCACCTCATGAAAAAAACTGTAGCACTTAAACCATTCAAGGCCCTTCTGACCATCCACTTGGCAAATCTCCCCTTTGCCTTCAATCCCTTCTACATGGTTACTCCACTTTTGATAATGGTTTGAGACCCTGCATACCTTGAGACTTTCATCCACGTTGACTTAGAATAACAGTTAGACAAAGTTTTCCTTTTAGGGCAGTCTCTGGACAACAGGATGCCTTTTAAGTTCTGCCATGCTTGATTTATTTGTCTCCGATTTGTTTTTGGCCTTTGGTATTCTTCATTGAAGTTGTATTTAGTCTGTATATCTAACTTGTCTACAAAGAAGACACTCTTGAAAATGAAGTACTTTCTCAATAAAGTTGTCATGAATGGAGTTTCTAGGTTTTGAGCTACAAGATTCCTTACCTGAATTTTCATTAAGACAATGCACACATGTGGCCTAACACTTCAATGTGGGAAAGAACCTTGGAGACAAAATTGAATTCATCAGCTTGTTCATCTTTTTACTCTGTACTCCAAGAGAGGCTTGTATCTGTCGCATTGTTTGGATATACACAGGCAACTGCGTCAATATATGAATTGAGTAGTAATTGGGGAAAACCTGAGCAAATTGTCAGTTTGAGAACTGGGTAAGAAACCAAAGGCACATCCTATCAGAGGAGTGGCTACTGTTTATGCTTTCTTGATTACATCTGTGAATTGTATTTCTGTAGCTGTGATGTGGGTTTTCTGTGTACTTCTGCAAGCCAATACAATTTTGATATTATCTCAAGATTCAGGTTTGTCTTCAGGTCTGGTTATGTTATGACATAACCAAAAAGGAAGCATGTGGGACTGCTGTAATGGTTAGTTAAAGTGGGTAAACTGGATTATGATTACATAAGATATGAAAGCTTTGTGTTTAACTTGATGACAGATTATCTTGATCCATGTCCATCCACTTTAACATACTCCCCTATCTTCCCTCATCCGTCAGCCTCGAGGCCTGGAAGCATGTTGAGGAACTGGATTTTCAGTTCTACAGTTCATGCAGTGCGCTAGTGCTCAGTGTTCTAGAGCACTCTAGAGATTTGGGAAAGAAAGGATATGTATAGTATTGTGGGAAAAGGGAAGGAGTTTGAGCCTGGGAAGGTTTTCATTTGCCATGCTGATTAGTGACTGTAGTAGCAAGTTTTAATTGTTTAAAGTGGTTGGACAGGATTGTGTGACTGTTTATGGTAAGCGGGAAAACATTTCTTTCCTGTGTGTTTAATATTCCATTTTTAAACCTCTTACCATTGTTGACACTAAGACAGCATGAATAATTCTGCTTAATACGGAGACTTCTCAACCCGTGGTGGTGGTGCTGCTGTAGCATTGTCGCCTCACAGTAAGATGCTGTCCGGTTCGATTCTCAGCTAGAGCGTCTTCTGTATGGACACCTTCGTGAATGGGCGTACCTTCGTCGAAGGTTGTGCGTCAGGGCTGGTAACTCGGCATGTAAAAATCAACTACCAGTCATTAGCGGACCGGAGTTCCGCTGTGGCGACCTCCTAACCGGGAAAAGCCGAAAGAGAAACAACAGCAACTGAGACTTCTCAAGGTTAATAACTAGGATTATAGAATGTCTGTCTTGTGAGACTAAATAGTAGATTGGCTGTTTCATATGATAAGGACAAGGTTATTGATTCAGATCCTAGTACTTTTTATTGCCAAGCAGTTCAGACGGGTATGTGGTTCAAGTTTTAAACATTACTTTTTTTATACTTCAGCGTTATCCATTTAGTATATACTGAGCAAATGGTACAGTAGCAGCTTCTCAAAACTTCAAGTTTTTTAATACAATTAGCATAAGCGTTCCAGTTGAGCAATATTATATAACATATATATAGTTAGATGTCTCTTTAAATGTACAAATTGCATACATTTTCATAATACTTTACTATAGTACATTAAGATGCAACTTGAATCCTAGTATGAGGGGCTTATTGGGTCTTGAATGAAAGAAATAAAGGTAACATACACAAGACACCACGTTTTACCTTGTTAAAAGTTTCATGGTTATATCCTTGGTCTCAAGTTCATGTGGATAATAGGAGCATCTTCCTAAGTTTATTCCATTCCTCTGTATCTGGTGTTC
This sequence comes from Protopterus annectens, assembly GCF_019279795.1. Taxonomy (NCBI): domain Eukaryota; kingdom Metazoa; phylum Chordata; order Ceratodontiformes; family Protopteridae; genus Protopterus; species Protopterus annectens. Next base: position 930,721,075 of record NC_056729.1, read on the forward strand.
ACCAGATCTGTTTAACCTTCAGGGCTATTAAAATTGGCAGCTGTTGCAAAGTAATCGACACTGTTACCAAAGTTGTTTTTAGAGAATTAACTGAAAAAGTCGAGTGTAGGGACCACTATTTTAATTACTGTTCATCTCTGTTCTAGTGAGGCTATTGAACAGCCGACTTGTTATGACATTAAAGTCTTTAGGACTCATCTTAACATGGATAAGGCATATGTCAGCAATAATCAGTCTTTAGAAGTACACTTTAAGGAATTTTTGTGTGTGTTAATTCACTGGTAAATGGCAGTATGAAACTTCAGTACATTTTTCTCTTGCTGCAGTACATAAAACCACACTCCCTGTTCCGTTTGATTTCCTGTTGCCCCTCGCATTCTTCCTCTTACACTGAATTTGATATCCCTATGTATCCGTAACTTTGTCAAAATAACATACTGACATTTCCCTTTAATTTTGCCATTGCTTCCTCAGTACTAGTACAAGTTAGTTCTTCTTGTGTGGAAAAAGCTTTCAACTCTGCTTAAAAAGTAATTGTGCATTTCATTTTTATACCTTTTACACTCCTTCTCACCTTAAGTAATTGTAGTCTGTTTTGAAAAGTTGTACTTGAATAGTTATGATCCATGTGTTATCATATGATCTGCTACAGTGAATTTCTTTCCGGGTGCCATAATTTCCTTACCACCTGCTGTTTCTTGTATGTAGTTACAGCATGCATTAAAAATGCATGAGTTTGCCTTAGGGTCTTTATTATATATTGAATGGCAGCCAACACACTTTTCTCATGTTCTAGTGAAGGTTTCCTAAAACCTGTCCATTTTGCATCTTGGTTTTCAGAGACTCCAAGTCCAATCCCTCTTCCTCTAGCACGCCACTTGGTTTCAGATTTCTGCTGCAAATCTTGTCTCCCATTGCAACCAGCTGCTGAGCCTTATTTTGTTTCTTGCCTGGCCACCAATTCTTCATTCTTTTTTTGACATCAGTAGTATATTAGGTGTCTGTCATCATGGTGACCTGCTGAGCATACAGTTAAGCCGAGGGGGCCCATCTGCTTCATTTGGTGGTAGCTCTGGTGGATATAAAAGATTTCATAGCACCTATCAAAAAGAGTACGTGAAATGCCTTGCTGCCCTTGCCAAATTTCCTAGTAGTGTAAATACCACCTAGGGTCTAACCTAGTCAGCAAAGTTTTTAAAAAGAAAATTAAACTTTAGCTGCTTGTAATCTTCTTATACCTCCTTCTTGGATCTAAAATCCAACATATTCAGTTGCATTAGAAATATCATCCTCGCATAGACCACAATTTACTATGCTCAACACCAGGGATTTGAGTGTACATCCCGATTTTCAGCAGTGTGTTGCTAGAGCATTACTTAACTTCCCATTCCAAATATTAACCTACTCTAGGATTCTCTCCATTAAAGTTTGGTTAGTTTTACCGACATAGAATCCCTCACATTCTACACACTTGGCCAAGTAGACTATATTTTTCGTAGTGCAATCTGTATAAAAACAAAATTCAATAGTCTTCGTCATTCTCGGGTGAAAAATGGAAGTTACCGTCCATATAAATTTGCATGTACTGCAAGATCTGCAAGAAAATGTAGCCCTGCATTCAGATTGTACTCTCGGAGACTGTCTGTAACACAAATGATGTTTTAATATTTTGTTGTTCCTAAATGCAAACTTAGGTGAGGGACCTATAGTTCTACATAAATCAAGGTCAGCCATAAGAATGGGCCAGTTCTTTTTAACAGTGCCATTACTAGAAAAACTTAAAGTAACTCTGCTCATGGTGTCGGTGGTCATCAGTTCACTAGGTCTGGGTGACTCTGTTGTACTGTCAGAGAAATAAGGTTTGGCCCTTGAATCCCTACATTCTCTTGCTTCCAACATAGCTCAATCTATATCACCTGTTCTGTAGCCTTTGTCTATGAGCTCAATTCTAAGAGTATCTAAGGCTTTCTCAAGTGGAGTTGTTTCAGTATGTAGTCTCATGACCCTTAATATATGATTCTTCAACACATTCCTTGGAATGTTTTTTGGGTGCATGCTAGTTCTGTGCAGAAGATTATTCTTAGATGATTTCTTGTACATCTTAGTAGATAAACCACCAAGCATGTTTTTATGAACTGAGACCTCCTAGAAAATCGATGTATATATCTGAATAGTGCATAGTAAATTTAAAAAGAGACAATATTTTGCAAGAAGGCCACACATTCTGTCAATAGCTCAACTGACCCCTTCCACATAAAGAATCAAAAAACGTATGTTGCCAGTCTGCTTTCTACATAGATTTGCATCTCCAACATCCGGTATCACAATTTTTTTTTTTTATCCATAATTTCTGTTTTGTGTGAATGATACAAATATTTATAAATTTCCATGACAACAATTTCCAGTATAATGAAGTGGTAGTTTTGCTTTGAGTATGACAATATTAATCTCTTATCCTCCACCAGAACATTGGTAGGAGAAATCCGATAACTGTTTTTACATGTAATTTTTTTGTTTCTTACTAATTTAAGTATGTTCTATAAATGTTTTTCCTGGATCTTTTCCTGAATCAAGATTATTTAAAAAATGAATAAGTGTTAGGAATTTTATTGAATTGGATATTAAATCAACTGACATACTATTTGTGTAGCTTCCCCATACTATATCACACCCATTCATAATGAAATCTATAGTAAAAGGTCCCTCCATTTCATCATTTGTTGCCAAAAAGTCAGATTTTGATTTTTTTCTTTTTAAAGTCTAGCATTTTGGAGAAGTTTAGAGTATTAATAGTTTTTCACATTGGAATTTTTAAAAAATAAAGTCCCTAAATGTAATTTAAAATAGTGGTATGATGTGGTGTTGGCATTCTTACTAACATATTCTTTAGTAACCATTTAAGATTATTCCATGAAATGTGGGTGTTTTTATACATGTATTGTTTAACTAGATGATCTCCATGAAGTTTTTTTTCCATTTGGATGAGTAATCAGAATTTAACCATAAGGCAACCATTTTGATAACCACAAATAAAAGTGGAAGATCCTAGCATGAAAACCTATTGTTCCATTTATCCACTTGTATGATGATCGGAAGGCAATTTTGGTTTATATGGGAACCAAAGAGTAAATCATTAAATTGTTTGTTTAATTAAGTCTTTAGTGGGAAAAGAGAAGATGATCGAAATAATATTTTTAAACAAGAAACATCTTTGTCATGTATGATGCAGGATATGTTACATTTATATAAATGACTGTAAACCATAGCAACACAATCTCAGTTGCAAACATTACCCATTCTAAACCATGCGACACAACTGTAGGTGCAAACAGTATACATCACTTTTAACATATCCAGTCATTGTTGGTCAACCAATATAGTATTATATTTTTGGTAAGATAGGTTAACATTAACCAAGATGATCTTCCATGGATGGAAAACTGTTCCATTTATCTATTAAATTTATGGAATCCAAAACAATGTTTTGTTTGCTGTTCATCTAATAATGGCAGACAATTATTTGCATAAATAGACATAAAAGAATAGTCTGTGTTTTAATAAAGATATGGTTATAAAACGGGAACCTGATGATAAGTCTTATATCTTGTTTTATAATGGGAGAAAAAAGTGAATATTTCCAAGATGGAGTAATATTAGAAAGATTTTTAAAGAAAGTACGTGTAATAAAATAAGTAATGTCTTCTTTAGTAGTAATTGTATAGTTCATGTGTAATCCCATTATTGCCGGGATCTTTATTGTCTTTAATTTGCTGTTTTAATTCCAGCATTGTAATGGGTTTCTCTTAATTTTATTTGATCTTTTATTTAAGTATGGATGTTGTATTTACCTGTTTTGTATCATAATAACTTTGTCATAGTAATTTCTTAAGCTATCTAATGTTTTTTTCTCTAACTGTAGCTGTCTTATTGCTACTTGATATAGAAATTTCTTTGATTAGATCAAAATAAATGTGTGTGTGTGTGTGTGTGTGTGTGTGTGTGTGTGTGTGTGTGTGTGTAAAGCTAATGTAGGCATACTTTTAGGATTCAATGAATATGATTATTTCACATTTTTAAAATTCATTTTCATCTTTGAGTTCATAGATTGGTACTAGGCTGTCGGCCCTAGGGCCTATACAAGCCTAGCCATAACAATTCCCTGGCTATTTCTTCCCAGAATATTTAATTCCCTGGTCACCTGTCTAGCAGGGTGACTGACGTGATCCCCGGGGTGAATTTCTTATCTGCCATCCAATCGTCAAGGTTCCTTTTGAAGAGGGCCAAAGAGGCGCTCAGCTTGACATGTATGGGCAGTCTATTCCAGAGTATGGTGAGTCTCTGGGTCAGGAACCTATCCCTCCAGCATGTTTTGTTCATTGTGATGCCCATGTTTAGATCCCTGGAGCGTGTAGCTCTGAGGGAATGGGATTTCTTTAAGTGTAGCATGTCCAACAGCACTGGGTTTGACATGGCCTTGTATGTTAAGTAGAGACCGCCTCTGAGTAGACTATATGCAACAGAGTATAGCTGGAGTTTTTTTAGACGCTCAGCATAGGGCATCTGCTTTAGGCCTGTGATTCTTTTAGTGAGGTATTTCTGCAGCCTTTCCAGTTGTTGCAGATGTCTTGTGAGGTACATACCAAATGGGGCATTGTACTCTGTAATGGGTATAATGAGGAATGAGTACAGTGAGACATTGACATCCTTTTTCCTGGATGAAAAGCCCTTTCATTGTCCATGCTGGAGTGAATGACTTGAGACGTACCTCCTTGGACTACATGAAAAGAGACATGGAAGAGCTCTTGGATCATGTGGCCCAGGCAGGTATGACCCTAGCCCTGAGTAGCATCCTGCCTTTGCCCAGAATGATACCACAGTTTAAGGACAAAATGACTGCCTTCAACAATTGGCTAAGCTTATGGTGTCATTCAAAGGGGATCCAGTATTTGTCTGCCTGGGAAGACATGATCGACAAACCACGTTGCTTTGCCAGAGATGGTCTGCACCTGTCACCCCTGGGATTCAGGTTACTGACTAAAGCTCTTGCCACCCGTATAGTGCCTTTTTAGGCAAGGTTCAAATGATAAAACCACTGCTGTAACAGATACAAGCATGCAAAATCTGAAGGTAGTGCTACTCAATGCTAGAAGTCTAAACCTCAAAATGCACTCTCTCGAGGCACTCCTAAAAATGGAGAACATCGATATCTGTGCAGTAACTGAGACCTGGTTCAAGGCTGCAGAGAGCACCCCTGCAATACCAGGCTACAACTCTTACCACACTTTTCGGCCACAAAACCAAGACCGAGAACACCAAAGGTGGAGGAGTGTCCATATTCACACCTCCAGGCTAGTTGCCCAACACAATGCATCTGAAATTCTCCAGGTGCAATTAACACTAGGTAAGACTGCAATCCAAATTGTAGCTTGCTACAGATCCCCCACCATGCCCCAAGATTCTCACTACACCTTTCTAAACATACTGGAAATTATTAAGATACAACCAAACACCCTAATACTGGGTGATTTCAACTACCCTGCCATTAACTGGGAAAACTACTCTGGTACCAACTCCTTTTCCCATCCAAATTGTAGCTTGCTACAGATCCCCCACCATGCCCCAAGATTCTCACTACACCTTTCTAAACATACTGGAAATTATTAAGATACAACCAAACACCCTAATACTGGGTGATTTCAACTACCCTGCCATTAACTGGGAAAACTACTCTGGTACCAACTCCTTTTCCCATCCAAATTGTAGCTTGCTACAGATCCCCCACCATGCCCCAAGATTCTCACTACACCTTTCTAAACATACTGGAAATTATTAAGATACAACCAAACACCCTAATACTGGGTGATTTCAACTACCCTGCCATTAACTGGGAAAACTACTCTGGTACCAACTCCTTTTCCCAACCGTTCTTGGAATTCATAAATTCCAATGCCCTGGATCAACTAATCCATTGTCCCACCAGGGGCTCCAATATCCTAGACCTGGTCATTACCAACATGGGAGATAGATGCTCCACACTGGTGGTCACCCCCTCATTGGTCAGGTCTGACCGTAAGCAAATCACCCTTGACATCCACATCCCACCCCCACCCCCCAGTAAGGAAACCTTCTTTAAAAAAACTACTCCAAAGCCAACTTCATGCTACTGAAGTCAGAAGTGACAAACTTCACGACACCCATGCAGACGGGATCTGAAAGTTCGACTGCAGAATCCTGCACCTAAGGCACTGTACGAGCACATCCACTTGTGCATGAATCGTGTCATCCCAAATAGAACCAAGATGCTCTCCTCCAAAAAAAAAGGAAGCCAATGTGATGGTCCCCTGCTATAAACAAACTATACAACAGAAGGAAGAAACTGTTGCAGAAAAGAGGAAAATCCCAGGATGCAAAAAACTCCCTCACCAGCTTCATTAAAAAGCTGAGATCCCTCATAAAATCCTCAAAAGCTAGTTACGAAAATAAAATTGCCAAAGATTCCAAAGACAACCACAAGGCATTCTATAGTTATGTCAAGAATCTAAATGGCAATGCTCAGATCTGCTCTGAGCTAGAACAGAATGGCATTAAATTTACTGATCCCAACAATATTGCCAATATCCTTGCAGATCGATTTAGTGCCAACTTCAACCCCCTCTCACCCCCTAAAGGGCCCATTTCAATACCAAAAAATTGCCAAATTCCGGTAATCACGGCCACATGGGTAGAAACCGCACTCTCCAAAGCTAGGAATACAGCATCCATGGGACCAGATGACATCCCAGGCTGTGTACTACATGAACTACAAAATGAACTGGCACCTCATCTAAGTGTCATGTTTAATCATAGCCTCACCTCAGGCTTTGTGCCCACTGAGTGGCACACAGCTACAGTTATCCCACTCCACAAGGGGGGATCTGCCTTGGATCCCGGGAACTACCGTCCCATCAGTCTGACAAGCCTGATCTGCAAGGGGATGGAACGCATTATCATGGAACTTATAAACAAAGACATTGGCAATCTTCAAACACTGGACCCCACCCAGTTTGGGTTTGTGAAGGGCCAATCTTATCTCCTGAATCTGACTGACTTCTTCAAATCAGTCTCCAGAGCTGTGGATGAGGGTAAGGCAGTCCACACAGCCAGTCTGGACCTCGCCAAGGCCTTCGACACCATCCCCCACTCTGGAATTATAGATAAACTTACTAATCTGGGCATAAATCCCTACGTCACTCGATGGGTTGCCAACTGGCTTACTGACGGAACCCAGACTGTAAAAGTAGCAGACTCCAAATCCAGCTCCAGACAAGTGGAGTACCTCAGGGTTCAGTCCTGGAACCACTCTTGTTTGGCATGTACTCCTTTGAAGTACAGGCCAACACTAAAGGACTCTGGCTAACAAAGTTTGCAGATGACTGCAAACTGGGAGCCATTACTGAGTCCCAAAAATGATGTGGATATTCTACAAAAGGGCCTTATAGAAACAGATGCCTGGTACCAGAGCCATGAGCTGAAGCTTAATGCCAAGAAATGTATCCCCTTTGGAAAAAAACATGTACCCATAAATTACCACATAGGTGGCAGGACAGTAAACATCGAAAGTGTGATGAGAGACTTAGGGACACAGGTGGACAGTGGTCTCACTTTCAATAACCACATCGCCACAACAGTCAGGAAAGGTTTCTATGTAGCACACCTCATCACTAAGGGCTTTTCATCCAGAAAAAAGGAGGTCATTGTCCCACTGTACTCAGTCCACATTAGACCCATTATAGAGTATAATGCCCCGTTTGGTATGTACCTCACAAAACATCTGCAACAGCTGGAAAGGCCACAGAAATACCTCACTAAAAGAATCACAGGCCTAAAGCAGATACCATATGTTGACAGTCTAAAAAAAAAAAACCTCCAGCTGTACTCTGTAGCATATCGTCTACTTGGAGGCGATCTCTGCTTAACCTACAAGGCCATGTCAAACCCTGAGCTGTTGGACATGCTCCACTTAAAGAAATCCTAATCCCTCAGAGCCACACACTCCAGGGATCTAAACCTTGTAATAACAATGAACAAAACATGCTGGCGGGATAGGTTCCTGACCCAGAGACTCCCCATACTCTGGAATAGACTGCCTATACATGTCAAGCAGAGTGCCTCATTGGCCCTCTTCAAAAGGAACCTTGGTGATTGGATGGGAGATAGGAAATTCAACCTGGGGATCATGTCAGTTGCCCTGCTAGACAGGGATCCAGAGAAGTAAATATTGTGGGAAGAAATATCCAGGGAATTGTTATGGCTAGGGTTGCATAGACCCTAGGGCCGATAGCCTAGTACCACCCTATGAACCTTAGTGATGAGGTGTGCCACATAGAAGGTTTTTCTGACTGTTGTGGCTATGTGGTTATCTAAGGCGAGACCACTGTCCACCTGTGTCTCTAAGTCCCTTATCATACTTTCTGTGTTTAGTGTACTGCCACTTATGTGGTAATTCATGGGTACATGGTTTTTCCCAAAGGGGATAAATATACATTTCTTGGCATTGAGCTTGAGCCCATGGCTCTGGCACCAAGCATCTGTTTCTGTAAGGCCCTTTTGTAGAATATCCACATCATTTGGGGATTTGATAATGGCTCCCAGTTTGCAGTCATCTGCTAACTTTGTTAGCCAGAGTCCCTTAGTGCTGGCCTGTACTTCAGAGAAGTAGATGCCAAACAAGAGCGGTCCCAGGACTGAACCCTGAGGTACTCCGCTTGTCACTTGTCTGGAGCTGGATTTTGAGTCGGCTACTTTCACAGTGTGGGTGTTCTGACAGTAAGCCAGTTGGCAACCATCAAGTGACGTAGGGATTAATGCCCAGCTTAATAAGTTTTATTTTTGATTCCAGAGGGGGGGGGGGTCTAAGGCCTTGGCAAGGTCCAGATAGGCTGTGTGGACCACCTTACCCTCGTCTCTGGAGACTGATTCGAAGAAGTCATTTAGGTTGAGGAGACAAGATCGGCCCTTTACGAAACCAAACTGGGTGGGGTCCAGTGTTTTGAAGGTTGCCAATGTCTTTGTTTAGTAATTCCATGATAATGTGTTCATGTCTTTGCAGATCAGGCTCGTCAGACTGATGGGACGATAGTTCCTGGGATCCAAGGTGGATCCCCCCTTGTGGAGTGGGATAACTGTTGCTGTGCCCCGCTCATTGGGCACGAAGCCTGAAGTGAGGCTATGACTAAACATGACACTTAGTGAGGTGCCAGTTAATTTTGTTGTTCATGTTGTACACAGCCTGGGATGTCACCTGGTCCCATGGATGCTGTATTCTTAGCTTTGCAGAGTGTTTTTTACCTGTGTGGCCTTGAGTACTGGAATTTGGCAGCCTTTTGGTATTGAGATGGGCCCTTTAGGGGGTGGGGGGGGGGTGAAGTTGGTACTGAATCGATCTGCCAGGATATTTGCAATATCCTTGGGATCAGTATATTTAATGCCATTCTGTTGTAGCTCAGAGCAGATCTGAGCACTGCCATTTGGATTCTTGACATAACTATAGAATGCCTTGTGGTTGTCCTTGGAATCTTTGGCAATTTTATTTTTGTAACTAGCTTTGGAGTATTATGAGGGATCTCAGCTTCTTACTGAGGCTAGTAAGGGAGCTTTTTGCAACCTGGGATTTTCCTCTTTTCTGCAACAGTTTCTTCCTTCTGTTGTATAGTTTGTTTATGGCAGGGGACCACCAGATTGGGTTCCTTGTTTTGGAGGAGACAGTTTTGGTTCTGTTTGGAATGGCATGATTCATGCACGAGTGGATGTACTCGTACAGTGCCTTAATGTAGGTTTCAGCGGTCAAACTTCCAGTTCCCATCTGCATGGGTGTCATGATGTTTGTCACTTCTGACTTGAGTAGCATGACGTTTCCTTTGGAGAAGTTTTTTATGGAAGTTTCCCTACTGGGGGTTAGGATGTGGACATAAAGGGTAATTAGCCTATTGTCAGACCTGACCAACGAGGGGGTGACCACTGGTGTGGAGCATCGATCTCCCATGTTGTTTATGACCAGGTCTAGGATATTTGAGCCCCTGGTGGGACTATGGATTAGTTGGTCCAGGGCATTGGAATTTATGAATTCCAAGAACCGTTGGGCAAAGGTGTTGGCACCCAAGTAGTTTTCCCAAATAATGGCAGGGTAGTTGAAATCACCCAGTATTAGGGTGTTTGGTTGTATCTTAATATTATCTAGTATGTTTAGAAAGGTGTAGTGAGAATCTTGAGGCATGGTGGGGGATCTGTAGCAAGCTACAATTTGGATTGCAGTCTTTCCTAGTGTTAGTTGCACCTGCAGAATTTCGGGTGCATTGTGTTGGGCAGCTAGCCTGGAGGTGAGAATATCCTTGGTGAATATGGATACTCCTCTGCCTTTAGTGCTTTGGTGGCCGAAAAGTGTGATACGTGTTGTAGCCTGGTATTACAGGGGTGTTCTCTGAGCCTTGAACAAGGTCTCAATTACTGCACAGATCTCGATGTTCTCCATTTTTAGGAGTGCTTCGAGAGAGTGCATTTTGAGGTTTAGACTTCTAACATTGAGTAACATTACCTTCAGATTTTACATGCTTATGTTTATTACAGTGGTGGTTTTGTCCTTTGAGCCTTGCCTAAAAAAGGCACTATAGGGGTGGCAAGAGCCTTTGCCAGTAACCTGAATCCCAGGGGCGACAGGTGTGGTTTGTCGATCATGTCTTCCCAGGCAGACAGATATTGAATCCCCTTTGAATGACACCAGAAACTTAGCCAATTGTTGAAGTTAATCATTTTGTTCTTATGCTGCGGTATCATTATGGGCGAGGGCAGGATACTGCTCATGGCTAGGGTCATACCTGCCTGGGCCACATGATCCGAGAGCTCTTCCATGTCTCTATTCATGTAGTCCATAGAGGTACGTCTCAAGTCATTCACTCCAACATGGACAATGACAGAGTCGTATTTGAACTTGTTGTGGAGTGACTTGAGTGCATGCGTTATGTGGTGGATCCTGGCACCCGACAGGCAGCTGACAGTAATTTTCTCCTTGTTCAGCCTGGTGAGTGGGACGTCAGTGTGCCTGACTATAGAGTCACCTATGACTAAAGTGTTGGGTACGTTGTCTTGCCTTAGGGGCTGTTGTTTGGTGTTTTGAGCTATATGTCACTTTGGTTGTGATTGGTGTTTGTGTTTCAGCTTCGGAGGTCCTTGTTGCTTGGGCAGGTTAATGTTAAGGGCCTCCGCATAAGTGGGTTTAGTGTTACTATGTGTGGATGTTGGTGCCGTGAGTTTTGAAGGGCTATGTGTTGCTTGAGGTGTAGTGCAGGTGTTAACCTTCTCCTCTTGACTGTCTAGCACAATCTTGGCTGGAGAAAGCTTTGCTTCCAGTTTGTAAAATTTCAACATTTTTGAATTGAGATTTTTTTTAATCAAGAAGACGTCTTACTTTTTAACATTGAATTTTTAAATTAGGAGTTTGTTTGCAGTTGTAGTAATCCCTTATCCCATTCCTTCCTCTTGTTGATGTACCAATCCATAATTTTACAGTATTAATAAGGTTTTACAGAATTTCATAAATTCACATCTGAAACCTCGCCTTTGTTGCTGTTTTCTAAAAATTGTTGAATTTTTTCAAGAAACAAATTTTTAAATTCAATTATATTATATATGAAGGTAATCTATTACAGGGAACTGAGTTTCTTGGTTTAATCATAATGTATGTAATAGCATTATAGTCTGATAATGGACATGAGACCACTTTAATTTTTCCCAACCTAGAGACTCTACAATCATTCAAACATCTTTTTATCAAATGATAAACATAATAAATCTGATAGAGGAAATTCATTAGTATCTCTAAACTTAAATCAACACTTAGTAAACACTTGGCACTAGCAGATATTTTAGGTTTAATAGATACGCTAGTATCTTTTTCACTTAAAAGGCAATTAAAAATCACTGGTCATACCAGGACTTGCTTTCACATCTGAGATTATCTACCCATTTCTTGGTAAATTTAGCTCCAATAACTGGAATCCAGTAAACTTTAGTGAAGTATACAGTCTTCTTTATTCCTTTATTGGTATAAGTACTGATAATTTTGGGAATTCATATAGTTTCTTCAGATAATTGCAACTTCTTGTTCTCCTCCTCCTAAGAGTGTGCAGTCTTTTGATTTAAGCCTGTCATATCTTTACTGGTCAAATGAGTTTCATGCAAAAAAATCTGAGGTTTAAATATTAGTAAACTTCCCCTTTTCCACCTACTATAGAGTCCATTTACGTTAACTGAAATACATTTCAGATGTGATGTATTGTAATAATGTAAACAGTCATGTAACATTCTGTTACTGATAATTTTTCCTTTAAGTAATTGCATTGAATTGCCTGCATAATTGAATAAAGCAAAGTTATCATAAATAAGTATTAGCAATTGGCAGATACCAAATTTAGAGCACCAATAAAATTTAATCTTGGTTAACCTAACTTTAAACCAGTCCACTAACATGGAACTTAAGGTTCCTAGTTTGAAGAGAAATCCCATCCAAATTACCCACCAAGTGTATACTTCAGGCAACACTTTAAACTTGCTGCTACTCTCTGTATATAAGAAATGGAACAAAGAAAATGTGATGTTAAGTTGTCTATCTCGCCTTCATTCTTGCTGGATGGGTTCGGAGCTGATTCTTGGCTCCGACTCTGCCTTTTACTAAAGCTCGAGAGCTATTTACCGGCTCGAGGCCTCCCCTTATCCCACAATGCTAGGTGTCAGATACCCAGATCTCGTTTGCCTCTTCAGCTACGAGGTTGCGTTTTTTACCAGCTCCAGGTCGTATAATTCTTTTACTGCTTTTTTACTGTCAGAGTTGTTGTTATATTTAGATATTCTAATCTATTAGTTTTATTAGATCGTGTAACCCCTTTAGACCCCACTTAGGATCTCCTTTTTTCTGTTGTTACAGAGTCTCCCCCCCTTTGGGGTAGTGGTTAGGCATGTTTCTTTATAGTATTGTGTTTTATTTATATTTATATTTATATATATATATATATATATATATATATATATATATATATATATATATATATATAATTTGTGTGTTAAGTTTTTGTTAGTGATAACTGTTGTAGTTATAGTGGTATTGTATTGTTAGTTCTAGTGCGTGTGTGTCTGTGTATATTGTTTTAAGCACTAGTTAAACTTCCCTTGGTATCTCTTTTATCATGTCTAAAGATACCAAGGTTTCAGGTTTCAAGAAGTGTGACTCGTGCTGTCAGAAGATGTCTCTGACAGACGGTCACACTTCTTGTGTTTATTGTTTGGGCCCCCTACACCTGCAGGACTCTTGTTCAGTCTGTCATGCTTTCACTCCGAGAGTCCTGCAGGAGCGTACGAATAAGCTCATTTTGAGAGGCTTGTTAAAGCCAGAAGGATCCCCGGCCAAGCCTTCGGGGAAATCCTTAAAGCCCGCCAAACCGTCGTCTCCCTGTTCGGAGCCGACGCCGAGCGGAGCTTCTGCTTTCTCGTCGGTTCCGGCCGGAACTGACACTTCGAGACCTCAGTTGGTTCCGACTTTGCTATCGAAGTCTTCTCTGAGCCGAAAGCGTTCGAGATCCCCCTCTTTAGAGTCCGTTCGCTCAGCTCCCAGGTCCCCATTACTACAATCGGAGCGGAGCCATAGATCCCATTCCTCTCGGTCCTCCAGGCTATCTGATCATGACTTAGAGAGGGTGGTCAGTAGGCTCCTTAAGTCCCAGGCACTGGCCAAAATGTTGACTAGCCCTTCTCAACAGACTGTGGCTAACCCTGTTTCTTCAACAGTTCCTCCTCCGACTCTACTACCATGTTCGGAGCCGGAGCTTGTTGGGGCTTGAATCGTCGGAGCTGATACCCCACCTTTCAGCTCCCTCGTCGGCTCCGATCTCTTCATTGGTTCCGTCCTTGGAGGGATCTGGGCACCGAGACTCCCTCGTCGGCTCTGAGGGGGCGAGTGGCATCAGACCCTTGTCCGACCCCGTTCTCCCTCTCGGGGCCTCGGCCCAGGTGAGCTCGGCCCCGACATCAGCCTCGGAGCCGTCCCTCTCTGTGCCGGGAGGGTTTCGCGTCTCTTCGGAGCGGGGACCCTCTTCTCTGCCTGATAGGGGTGCCTTTGAGGTCATGAGGAGCGTGCTGACTGCGCGATCGACCCCTTCGGCTCCTCCCTTCATGGTACCTGCGTCGGTCTCTGTTCACCCTCCTGACCCCAAGCGTGGAGAACAAGCGCTCCAGGTAGCCCCATTTGGGTGTATCTTCCTCTTCCGAGGCCTCCCTTGATCTCTCAGAGGAGCCCCCTCGGAAGAGAAAATGTAAGAGGAAGCATGTTGACTCCCCCGAGTCAGTCACCTCTGACACCGACTTGGAGGATTCGGAAGGGTCCCCAAGGTCCCCCTCTGAGGATGTCTTCTTCTCAGACATCCTTGAGATGCTTAAACAGAGGGGGAACTGGACCGCCCTCAACCCTTCCGAGGACAGGTTGGTGTATCTGGACGCTTTTGGTTCTCGCCCTTCCACCTCCTGGGTGTCTCCGCCTTTCGACCCGCTCATGGAAGTAGTGGCTCGGAAGGCATGGATGGCCCCGGACACAGTGGAACCAACTTCCCGCAGGCCCACAAAATTCATTGTAGCCCCGTCTGACAAACAGTTTCTTACAAAGGGTGTCCCTGTTGATGCCAAGGTGGTTGCAGCAGCCACTAAGAAGGAGTTGGCTGACCCTTCAGTGCCTGTCCATCCACCTAATAAAGAATCTAGGACAATGGACAGGTACGGGAAGTGGATGTTCTCTTCAGTGACCTTTTCCATGTGGTCGCTGAACTATCTGTGACCTTTCCCCCGCCTTCAAAGAGATCTCCTTAAGGAACTGGGTGATATCCTTCAGGATCCATCTGCTGTGGGGTCTCAGGAAAAGATTAACTCCCAACTGGCGACCCTTAATTCTATAGTCAACTCCTCCATGCGGCTCATTTCTTATGCAGCCGATGGGGCGAGTAGAGCCGCAGGCACAGGCATGGCTTTGAGAAGACATGCCTGGATGCGGTTATGTAACTTTGCTGACCCCTTTAAGGCGTCCTTCACCAATACCTCCTTCGATGGTTCGGCTTTGTTCGTACCATAGGTGAAGGATACCCTTACCAGGTATGAGCAGGAAGGCAAGGCTCTCTCTGCTGTGGGAGTCCATTTTTCTACTCCTTCTAGACCATACCCTAAAGGTCAGACGAGTGGAAAAATGTGGTTTTGCAAACCCCAAGGAGTCGTGCCTGACATATGTGGCGAGTTTCCCTCCAGGGGCAGAGGAGGGAACAACAACAGATGCCGCCTGAGGGGCAGAGGGGGGTCCGCAAAATCAGGGTAGCAGGGAATCTTTTTCTGACAAACCCTTTCAGCACCCCTGAGGGGCTGCCCGACTGTCCACTCTCAGAGGCAGTCGGGGGAAGATTGTCACTGTACCCAGAAGCCTGGCGACTCTACACAAGACAAATGGGTACAGTCTATCATATCCGAGGGTTACAAAATCCCCTTTGTCCACACCCCCATGCAAACAAACAGGTCCCTTCCAGATGTTCCACCCGGTTTAAGGAAACAAGCAGTACTAGAAATTTCAAAACTGCTAGAGAAAAGACCCATCCAGCCAGTCCCAGCAGACCAGCAAGGATCCGGGATTTACTCCAAGTTCTTTTTGGTACCAAAGAAAACGGGGGACTGGAGACCCATTTTGGATCTTGGTAGGTTAAACAAATCTGTTCAAAGAACGAAGTTCCAAATGGTCCATTCTACCCTTTTTGGGTCCGGACATTTGGATGTCCTCCATAGACCTTCAAGATGCTTACTACCATATCAGAATGAACAGATGCTCCAGGAGGTTTCTCCGCTTCCGGCTGGGAGCCAGTCACTATCAATTCAGAGCCCTGTCCTTTGGTCTCACCACAGCCCCCAGGCTGTTCACCAAATGCATGGCAGTGGTTACGGCTCACCTGAGACGGTGAGGATTCCAGGTGTTTCCATAGCTAGACGACTGGCTCCTAACTGCTTCCACCAGGCATCAGTTAATCCGTGCCAGGGATTATACCATCCAAACTTGCTCTGAGTTAGGTATCTCTATAAACTTCGGAAAGTCAGCGTTGTCGCCTTGTCAATCTATAACCTTTATAGGTGCCATATTAAACACAAAAGAACTGTCAGCAAAACTTCCATTAGAAAGAGTATTAGACATTCGCTGACATGTTCAAACGTTATTACAATGCAAAAGAATTCAGGCCAGATTTGTACTGAAAACCTTGGGTCTCATGGCAGCAGCAATCGCATTACTTCCCCTGGCTCGTTTTCACATGCGGATTCTTCAATGGATGCTTTTTACCCAATGGTCCTTTCAGCAACTTCCGATGTCTTACAACATAATAATCACCCAATCATGCAAAGAACACCTTTCTTGGTGGATGGTCTCCCCTCATGTTTTTCAGGGCAGACCGTTTGTACTTCCTCCTCCGGTTGCCACGGTGACAACGGATGCCTCCCTGATGGGTGGGGGGGGGCATTTTCAGGGCAGGACTATCCAGGGCACTTGGCAACCCCTAGAGTACCATCTGCACATAAACGTCTTGGAGATGAGAGCGGTACTTTTAGCGTTGCAAGCTCTTCAGGACTCTACCTACCGGGGCTATTGCAGTTCAGACGGACAATATGTCGGTAGTGTGGTACATCAACAAGCAGGGAGGAACCAAGTCCTATCCCTTATGTCAAGAAGCACTCAGGCTCTGGCAGTAGGCGATCTCCTCTCAACGGTTTCTGATAGCAACGCACATCCTCGGGAAGTCCAGCGTCATAGCGGACAGGCTAAGCAGAGCAATCCTTATGCCTCACCAGTGGTCACTCAATCAGTTAGTAGCGGACAAAATTTTCCGCAGATGGGGTCAACCTTGCTGCGACCTTTTTGCAACCCCTCTCAACAGCAAGTGCAGCGACTTCATCACTCTCTTCCCCCTCCCAGGCCATTCCCCCAGAGATGCAGGCCCCGGGGTCTGCTCTGTGCATTCCCTCCTTTTCCCTTAATTCCAAAACTGATTCAGAAAGCGACCGCTTTGGGATCCAGGATGATCCTCATTGCTCCTTCCTGGCCTCGACAAATTTGGTTCCCATTCCTGCATCGTCACCTGCTGGAGCAGCCTTGGAATCTGGACCCAGTGCCAGACCTCTTGATCCATCAGTCGGGCGGGCTGCACCAATCCCTTCACTCTCTCAACCTCACAGTTTGGTTGCTCCACTTCCAACCTTAGCCAGGCTTCCACATATTTCTCAACTAGTGCGCAAAATCATACTTTCTTCACACAAACCTTCTACTAGAAAGACTTATGCTAGTAAGTGGAAACGTTTTTCTTTCTGGGCAGAGGCTAGAAAGATAGACCCCTTTACAGCCCCTGTCCATAATGTTTTAGATTTTTTGGCGGAACTTTTTCGAGCATGTTCCTCAGCTGCCACCATTAGGGTCCAATTGGCTGCTATCGCAAATTTTCACGTTGGCCTATCAGAGTCTAGTATCATGTCCCACAAACTTTGTAAGGCCTTTCTTAAAGGGACTATTTTACTTAGACCCCTGGTTAAAGACCCCCCCCCCCCCCGGTGGGATTTGAACTTGATATTAACTTCATTGATTCTCCCTCCTTTTGAACCTGCAGCTTCTTGTTCCTTAAAGTTACTCTCCTGGAAGACTCTTTTCTTAGTAGCCATCACCTCGGCCAGAAGAGTATCGGAACTTCAAGCCCTTTGTGTTCATCCTCCATATCTTATTTTTCACAAAGATAGTTTCACTCAGGACTAATCCTTCCTTTTTACCCAAAATACCCTCAAGAGACAAATCTCAATCAGGCTATTGATCTTCCTGTCTTTGTTTTACTAATTATTCAAACAGAGCTGAACAAAAGTTACACTATTTGGACGTTCACAGGCAGTTACGTTTTTATTTGGATAGGATCAAACAGTCAAGAAAATCAGATCAACTCTTCCTGTCCTATGCTGAGGGGAAGCAGGGCCTGCCAGTTTCTAAGGTAACCTTGTCCAGGTGGCTGGCCTCTATTATTACCTTGTTTTACCAACTGAGACATAAAGAACTCCCTACAAAACCAAAAGTACACTCCACCAGAGCATTGTCTACGTCGGTAGCTTTTCAGGCTAGACTTCCAATGGAATCTTTTTGCGCTGCAGCCACATGGGCCACTCCTCATACCTTCATTTCACATTACAAGTTGGATATGGCCTCCATTCGCATTACAAGTTGGATATGGCCTCCAGGAGTCGAGCTGATTTTGGTTCCACTGTGCTCAAGAGTCTGTTTCGATGAGTCACCCAGGGCTAAGGTGCTAGGGACGCTGTCCCATCCAGCAAGAATGAAGGCGAGATAGACAACTTAACATTAAGAAGTTATGTACCTACCATAACGTTCCATGTTAGTTGTCTTCATCTCGCCTTCTTTCTTGCATCCCACCCTCCACCCCCCTAGCCTGGTTAGGACAGAGGAGAATCCCTTTTGAGGCCTTCTTCCTACAGTTGACCTTGTTTTTAGGTTACGTCATCCTCTGTTTGTAGCCCTGTAGGTAAACCTTTGGTGGGAACTAGTGTGTTTTTTCCATGGTGTTAGCTCTTCAAAACGAGATCTGGATATCTGACACCTAGCATTGTGGGATAAGGGGAGGCCTTGAGCCTGTAAATAGCTCTCGAGCTTTAGTAAAAGGCCAAGTCGGAGCCGAGGATCGGCTCCGAACCCATCCAGCAAGAAAGAAGGCGAGATGAAGACAACTAACATGGAACGTTATGGTAGGTACATAACTTCTTATTTTACCATATAATAGGCAGTATTGTGCCCTAGAATGAAAATGTATACGCACACATATATTCATTCATCCAGATCTGTCATGTGCACATATACATGCATATAAAATATCCTCCAAAAATGACTACTTTTAATGGTACTTCAAAAAAATATAAATATGTATATAATTGCATATTAATTACTTAAGTAAATTCTGTTTTTCTACTTTAAAACGTAGTTGGCATGCACACAAATTTGTATGCACTCAAACATATGTTTAAATATTTACTCCCCAGTAACACAGCTGTTGTAATGAGATGCAAGTCATTTGATCCTATACATTACAGAATAAACCGTATTAACAGCTTGACCACTAAATAATAAAACTATACCCTTTTAGATCTCTGTCAGCAAATAACATTTTAACAGGAGATTTAATTTGAAAATAATTGAGATTTCTATGTAAGCTGTAGTAGAAAGGTAGCCTACATGAATTTCTTCTTGATTAGAATTTGTAATGCTAAACACTATATTTTCATTGACTTTTTTAAATTTTTAAATCTCAAAACCACCAGAGGCAGGGTAACGCATTTCCTTAAAATAGTAAACAAAGGGATATTTGAAGTAGAATGTCGTACTTCTGTGCATGCCAGCTTATTGGTAACCTCCTGAATTGCTTATAGCCTCTAATACAGTGATTTATTTTTTAACATTCTGTCTAATGCTTTGCATTAAATTTAAGACAGGACTGTAGGTGTTTACACCAAACAAGCACTTTGAATGAACAGAAAAACTAAGTCAGCCTCACAGTTGCCATCACAAAATACCAAAGTAAATTCAAAAACATTGAAGGCCATATTATTTTATAGCAAAATATGTGAAAGAATTTTAAACTTGGCAGCTGATGAGCTGTCAGTTAGCTCTTGTCCCGAAGTCCTGCACCCGACATTATTAGTCTCCCTGTATATTACTGAGGAAATGCTCACCACTGTAGAATGCTCCTGGGAAAACACACCTGTTCAATCTGTTTAATTTATACACCTAATTCCCTCCACAGTTTTACTCCAGTGACAGCAGCTGTTAAATTATTCATTGTTGACTAATCCATGTTCAAGAGCAAGCACTCAGCAACCAAACAGCCCAAGAAACTGGAGCAGTAAACCACCAAATAAATCTTTACCCTTTTCACTCGCCCTCACGCACGCAACGAACGTACCAAAAACAGTGCCACAGAGTTATCTGTGTTTGCATTTCAACATATCTGTGCAATCATTAAAAGCCACAGATGATGCAGAAATCTCTGATCGCCCTCACCATGTAACATTTCAAAATTGCAAACCACTTCTAGAGAACTCGTAGTATCACATCTGGCCTTTTAGCCAAAAACATGTTTGCATATTACCCACTGTATGCCAGAATGCTTTGTCAAGGTCTCCCTTTTTAATCTTGTGTAGTTTACTTGAAATGCAGGTGTAATTCAAATGTAGCTTCAAGTGGCTTGTCTACTTCATGCAGTCCTGTTTAAGTAATGATACATATGAAACTGTGTAATTGTTTACCTATAAATTGTACCTTAGCTTGATGAGACATTTGCTGTTGCAGGACACAGTGAGCCATATATACCCTTTCACCCTATTCTTCACATCTTGTGTGTTGGTATATGGTCTTAAGATTCTCTAAAACCAACAGTAATGCAGCAGAGTGAGTTGCTAGAGACCATGGCAGAAGAAACTGGTAAGTAGCATCAAATTTGTGCTCCTTTTTTGTTTGTTTTTTTTTTTTGTGTTCGTACAGTAGAAAATGCTACTTGTCTTGCAGTACACACAAAATGTTGAGACGGCCATCAAGTTAGTCTAACATCATTTCAAAAAAACAAAATTCTTGTCCTTGACAGAAACAAGGATTGATTTCTACACCAAAGCAACCAACAACACCCAACCAAAATCCATTTAACACCTGCCAATCTACAAGAGGGTAGTGAAACCGACTATGTTATATGAGTTGGAGACAGTGGCATTGGCAAAAAGGCAGAAGTCTGAGCTGGATGTGGCAAAGTTAAAAATGTTAAGATTTGCACTGGGTGTGATGAGGGTAGACAGGATTAGGAATAAGTATATTAGAGGGTCAGCCCAGGTTGGGTGGTTTGGAGACAAAGCCAGAGAGGCGAGATTGCATTGGTTTGGACATGTGCTGAGGAGGGATGCTGGGCATATTGGGAAAAGGATGAAGCTGCCAGCTAAGAGGAAAAGAGGAAGGCCTAAGATAAGGTTTATGGATGTGATGAGAGAGGACATGCAGGTGGTTGGTGTGACAGAGCAAGATGCAGAGGACAGGAAGAAATGGAAACAGATGATCTGCTGTGGCGACCTCTAATGGGAACAGCCGAAAGAAAAGAATACATCCTGAACTCCAACAATTGTGAAAACAGTATTGGTGCCAAAGGGCAACGACCAGAAACTTTGTATATTCAAGCAAAACAGCTCGAATCCGCAGTCTCCCATGGCAGCTAAAACGGGAGAAGCACCAGATCACAGAACCAAAACAAGAGAGGAAAGAGAACACCAACAGAAATGTAGTAAATCTATAGTGCAAACAGTATATTAAAGGTTTTTATAAGACAGAACCACATTAGACACATTCTAAAAAATTACTTGGTATACTTTTTTTTTTAATGGGCATCACTTACTAAAAAAAAGTTACTTTTTTATTCTATTAATGGATTAGTTTAATCATTCTTGACTTCCTGTATTTTCTAACATTTAATTTCATGGCATATCTCGTACGTTTAGACTAAACTGTTGTTTATCAGCACACATGGACATACCAACACACACAAGACACACACAATTTCATACGTGACAAATGTCCTTGTATATTCTCAACTATATATTCATACATACGCAGATGTAGATATGAATGCATTCACAGACATAGGATAAAGTGCATACAAATTTATATGTTTAAGACATGTGAATGAGAGAGAGAGGGTTGTTTTGCCTTGTTATATTTAAAGTCCATGTTTTTTTGGAGTCCAGATATACAGTTCAAAATAAGTTAGATTGAATGCCCAAATTTAAAAATACTGGTGTATTCATTTAACTTTTGTTCTTTCCTTTGTACTTCCAACCATTTCTTTCAGGATGTCACTTCAGTAATGAAATTTTCCAATCCATGTCCTTAGTGTGATCTGACTTTGCTATAACCTACATTAAAAAAAAAAATCTCCAAAGAATTAAGTGTTCTGTCCATCTGGAAGAAAAACTGTTAGCTTGTCAAGAAACAGTAGCTGTGTTTTAATTTCTATTTTTTTTCAGTTTTTTAATGATAAACAAGCCTTTCTTTTAAACAACTAAGAAAAGTAGTCCTTGTCAAATCTGATTATTTCACATTTTAATAGGAGAGTATGACTATACAGTCTTTCATCCTAATACTTTATCTTGACAGGAAGGAAATCTGACAATGTCAGACATTGGCAGAGAGTTTTTCTTTGTAGATGGATTTGTTAAGGGTCTATGAGCTCTGTCAATCCCAAAAGATAAAACCTTTTGCAAGTTTCCCTACTTTCCTTCTTAAGTAGTCCATAAAATCCGGTATTTTCTCCTAGACCTGGTTTCAGGGTCATCAGTTTGTCTAATGAATTATTTGTTTTGACAGAAATTCAGCATACTGTGTTCTCCTTCAGTTACTCTATCATCAGTGTCATTTAGTGATTCTTTTTTTAAACAAGAAACATCTTTATTATCGCATATGACATAGGCAATCATATGTTTATATAAATGAAAACAAACCATATTGACATAATTTCAGATTCAAGCATTATACATCAGTTGTAATTTTACCAGTCAGTCAGTCAAACATTACATAGCTCATTCAACTCCTGTTTTCTTTAAAACCTTTTTCTTCCTTTCATGTTTTGTTCCCACAATTCCCATTTTTTCTTTGTAATTTGCTCCTATTCTTTTTTAAAGATTCCAATTCCAGTTTTATCAGTGTTACTATATTCACTACTTCTAGTATAGTTGGTTTAGACTTCGATTTCCATTTTCTGTTAATTGCTTTTTTTGGCAGCCACCATAATTGCACTCATCAAGGCCTTACTATGTCTAAGCATTTCAGATTCTGTATCGTAGCTCAAAAAATAATTTCCTTATTGAAACCAATTTGCTCACCCAGTATCTTGCAGGAAATCTTTAAAAGTCTGTCAGCTTATTACATTCCCAAAACATATATTCCCAATTGCCTCTTTCTTCCACATCACACCTCCAACATTTGTTGTCTGCCTGAGGAAAAATTATTTGAAGTCTACTTGGGGTGTAAAAGTACCTATGTAAACACTTCCAAGCAAAGATCTTCTAGACTTTGTTGCAT
Source organism: Protopterus annectens (assembly GCF_019279795.1). Taxonomy (NCBI): domain Eukaryota; kingdom Metazoa; phylum Chordata; order Ceratodontiformes; family Protopteridae; genus Protopterus; species Protopterus annectens. Next base: position 930,744,269 of record NC_056729.1, read on the forward strand.
ATTTAGGAGACCTACATATATCCCCCCTATTTTGTGTTTTGTGTGTGTTTGTTCATGTGTGTGTTTGTTTTGTGTGTGTGAATTGCTTATCCAATCTCTGTTTCCAATCCTTTCTAACTTCCTCTGGTTGCATGATATCTATAAGAATCATGTGGTGATTCTTCAAGATAACTGTTTTCTGTTTAAAAGTATCATTTAAACTTTTTATCTGATGTCCTTTTCATTCTTCCTCAACACATAGCTATGCATCCAATCCTGCAATCTGACTGAGCCACATACTCTCTCAAGCTCTTCTCATAACTCCTTGGTTCATCCCCAATACCTCCGATCTCGTTTACCACCATTGTGCCCAGATGCAGGTTCGTCTCTCGAGTGTTATCCAGAGCTATTTCATGAGTTAGTCTTCCTTTTTCTCCATAAACATGTCTCTCCTTAGCTGTTTTATTTCCTTCTTCACCTCTTAGTGTCTTGCAGGTGTTAGGGCTTCCTACTTTATTTTAGTAGTAGTCTCTTCATACCATAGTTAGTTTTCCAGGGTATCTCCTTTAAATTGCCATTGTTAATTAATCCCTTTCCCCATTTGTCCCTTCTATTTAAAAAAACTTGATCCGTTGTTCTTATTGCTTTGCTTTATTACTTGTACTGTTGCTGTTATCATGCCAGATAAACTGACAGGCTTGCATTCTTGTGGGCATACAATTCCGAATTTGGATGCTCATTCCTTATTGAATCTGAACTGTCCACTTGGACACCAGTTGTGCTATCAACCCAAAGGGTCTGGCTGAGTGATGCAACAAGTTAATTTTGAAAGGTCATCTTCCTGCTAACTCTACTTCTGGTAGTCAAACCCCTGCCAAAACCACCAAGTCTGCTCCATTGGAACACAGAAAATGCTCCCTGGTGAGGTCTCCCAGGTCTTCATTGGAGCCACCTATGTCTGATCTGAAGGCTTTGGATCCAATTATCATATTGATATGCTGAGCAGCACCTTCCTTGGATCCTAGGTCCTCCAGTACAAAGCCCGGTAGCTTGCACACTCTATAGAGTATGTAAATCAAACCCACATCACCTACTCTGCAATCTCCGTTGTTACAAATCCTGTAAAAAAAACATTCAAGGTCACAATCCAATACATCCTGCAGGTCCTTGAGAAGCTTATCAGCAGTAAATCTAGATAGGATGATGCGAAAATTTCTCCGAGCTCAGATCCAGATGGGGGTCTTACCAGCTCCTTCACCTGTCGGATTTGTGAGTCTTCCTGCAACATCCCAGACTGTTCTATTTCCTTCTCAGATTAGTCCAGTTGTTTGAGTCCCAGGATCCGAAATCCTTGACATCATCTTCGTGTCAGACTCCGGAACTCTCATCTTTGACTCTGATAACTATGACTAGTTCTGCTAAGACACTCACTATGGTCTGGGACCTATTTCAATCTGAATCTACATTTGGATCCATAGGGCTGGGATGGACTCTGATGTTGTTGGATCCCTCCCTGCTTCTCGGAGCCTTGGCCCTGGATAGTTCTGCCGTTCCATTCTCTAGGCATGGATTTGAGTTGTTCAAATCTGCCTTTGCTGGCTGTTTTGCCTCTGGCTCGGCTGGTCAAGGCTTCTCTGGGTCCATCTGCCTTTGAGATCGTAAAAAGGGCTTTTTCCTCTCTCTTGAAAACCGCTTTTTTATTTTTCGGATCCAACTCTCCCTGGTGGCTCTAAGTTGATCAGACCTACTTCACAGGGACTGCCAGTGCCAACAAGTGTTCAATTGGTTCTGTCAGGGCTCTGTTGGAAGAGAGGGGAGTTCCTCTAATGTCCCACAGAGGGGGTCCATTGGAAGAGAACATGCAAGAGGTGGCACATAGACTCCCCGCTGGACCATCTCGCAGAGGATGTAGACTTTAATTGAGGATGGACCCCCAGATCACTACTGGATGAAATCTCCTTTTGGAGACATTTTAGAGATCCTCTGACAAAAAGGTTGCTGTCTTCTGAAAACTCCTCTCTGGAAGAATCAGTATTTTTGGAAGCCTTTGTTTCTGGTCCATCTATGTCTTGGGTTACCCTCCCAGCATATAAACTCATTGATTTAGTTTCCCACTGGGCTTGGAAAGGAGTCTGATACTGTCAAACCTATCCCAAAGAGACATGACAAATTCCTAGCCCTCCCAAAGACAGACCACACTGGAGCAAAGGAGTCCAGTTGATGCTATGGTGTTGGTGGCGATGGCCACTAAGAGCTAGCAGAACAAGAGCTCTTCTGTCCACTCTACAAACAGGGAGTTTAGGCACTGGACAGATTCAGAAAGCGAGTTTTTGCCTCTGTGACCTTCACCCTGAGGCCTCTTAATTAACTGACATACTTCACGAGGCTTCAGAAAGAGATCTGACCAAAGAGCTGTCAAATACTTTGAGTCCATGTCTGCAGAGTATTTTAAAAAGACTATCCCTGCAACTGGTCACTCTCTTTTGCCTGTCTGACATGCTTAAATGAGGTTAATTTATCTCACAGCTAAAGACACCTCACAGGTGACTGGTTCAGGCATTGCCCTAAGTAGACATATCCGAATGTAGCTATGCAACTTTGTGGAACCTTTTTAAGACGTCCGTCATCAATGCCCCCTTTGATAACACATCCTTATTTGGGCCAGCAGTAAAAGATATGCTTACCTGCAGTGAACATGAAGGAAAGACTCTTGTCTGCCATGGGAATCAAGTTTTCTACTCCTCAATGGACCTTCTCCAGGGGTCTGAGGGGTGGTAAGAAAATATGGTTCTGAAAATGAGTCTCTGGGACCTTTCCAAGATCTGCATGAGGACAACTCCTACAGAGGTAGAAGAGGAAGTTCCAATGGGAGACGTCCCCCCTAGAGGCAGAGGAGGCCCTCATGACCAGGGTTCGGGATTCTTTTTCAGGCGGACCCTTCCAGCACTCCAGAAGTGCTGTCAGACTGACTAACTCTGGAAGCAGTTAAGGGGGACGATTATCCCTGCACCAAGAAGCCTGGGAAAACATAACAGAAGATACCTGGGTGCTAAAAATCATATCCAGATGTTATTTAATTCCATTTATTTTTACAACCCTTTTTTCACAAAAGGCAGAAACTTCCCGACATTCCTGAACTTGCTCGTGCTTCTTTTTAGTGCCCAAGAAGATAGGGGACCTCTGACCAGTTTTGGATCTGATCAAATTGAATCAGTAAGTGAAGAAGTCAAAGTTCAGAATGGTTACAATACAGTCCATCCTGCAATTTTTTCGCAATCTGAAGATCTATCACATCAAAATAGACAGCTGTTTCCAAAGACACTTAATCTTACAGCTGGGAGACGGTCATTACCACTTCAGAGCCCTGCCCTTTGGACTCACCTTGCTTTCTAGTTGCAGTGCACATACAATTGAAAACCAACATCTTAGTGGTCAAATTAAGCAGATCCATTCTGATGCCTCACACCCCCTCATCTGAGACTCAAAATATTCAGTGTGTTTCCATATCTGGATGACAAGCTCCTTACTGCTCCCTCCAAGCATATTCTCCAACAGTCCAGGGTCTATTTGCTCCAGATTTGTCATTTACTGTGAATTACAAAAAATTATGCCAGAGCCTGAAGTTCATTGGTGGATATCTGGATACAACAACACAGATATAACTTTCACTTCACTGTATATCCACCCTCAGGAATCTGGTCCATTTGGTTATCTCTCTTCCATCTCCCCCAGACAGATCAGTCCTCCAAGCACTAGGCTCTATGGCAGCAGCCATTATATTGTTTCCCTTGACACAGTTATTTATGCATATCCTTCAGTGGACTCCAGCTGTTCATTGGTCAAGTCAACAACCCCTATCCTTTTCAGTCAAACTTAATCCAATTTGCAAACAACACATTCAATGATGGATCCAGTCGGATGATACTCATCTAGGCTGACCTTTTATTTTTACTGTCCCCAATGGCCACAGTGACTGAGGATGTCTCCCAACTGGGGTGGGGTGAGGGGCATTTCCTTGGAAGGATGGTCCAAGGCTTGTGGTTCCCCCAAGAGACCAATGTGCATGTCGGTGTACTAGGGATGAGAGCAGTCCTACTAGAGTTGCAGGCCTTTCAAGATGCTCTTCCTTTAGGGACCATTGTGATTCAGACCAGCAACATGTCTGTGGTCTGGTACATCAGCAAACAAGGAGGAATTCTGTCTTATCCACTCTGCAGAGAGCTCATGAGAGTGTCTGGATGGGCAATCTCCTCAGATTGCTTTCTAGTTGCAATGCACATACAATTGAAAACCAACATCTTAGTGGTCAAATTAAGCAGATTCATTCTGATGCCTCACAAGTGGTCTCTTAAACAGTCTTTGGCAGAGAAGATTGTCTGGCATTGGTGCCAACCTTGCTGTGACCTCTTGCTTCCCCTCCCCAAACAACAAGTGCAGTATGTACTTTGCCCTAATCTCCCTTTGGGGGAGTCCCACAGAGATGCTCTATTCCATGTTTGGACATGCAGCCTTCTTTATCCCCCTCTTCCTTTGATTCCCAAATTTCTGCAGAAAGCAAGCTGGCTGAAGGGCCGAGTCATCCTTGTTGCCCCCTTCTGGCCTCAAGTTCCTCTTCCTATAGTCTCATCTTTGTTATCCTCCATGGATACTGGAGCCATCTCCAGATCTCCTATCACACCCATCAGGAACCAAACATCCCAATATCCAGGCCGACAAACTAACTGCATAGTTTTTCCACTTCTAGTAATGGTTAGACAGCCTAGGCTTTCTTCCTCTTTATGTATCATCATTTCATCTTTGCAAAACGAATCTACTAATAAAGTTTATAAGAGTAAGTGGAAAAGGTTCTCCCTTTGGGCCTTGAAAAATGAGGGGTTTTTTTTATCATTTTTCTGACCTAATTTCGCAGTACTTTAACTTTTGGCAATTCTTTTTAAAGAAGACGCTAGTTTCTCCACTACTAAACTACAGTTAACAGCTGTTTGTAATTTTCACACACGAGTCCAAAAGTATTCCTTGGCTTCTTCCAAATTATGCAAGGCATTTCTAAAAGTTATTTTTATTCTCAGACCACCAGTAAAGGATCCTTCACTGCCCTGAGATCTCACTACTGTACTTCCTGGTCCACACAGAAACCTTTTGAACCTTCAGCTGCAACTGATCTAAAATTCCTTTCTTGGAAGATAGTTTTCTTAATGGCCATTACAGCTGCAAAGAGGATATCTGAACTCCAGGCTCTTTTTTTTGAAGACCCCTTGCATTAATTTTTGTAAAGACCGGTTTCCTTAAGGACAAACCCTTCTTTTTTACCTAAAGTAGTCTCTGTAAATAACATTAATATTAATTTACCAGTGGTTTAGTCTCTGTAAATAACATTAACTAGTCTATTAATTTACCAGTGTTTTTTTCCCAAATTATTCAAATAAAGAAGAGTACATACTTCATCTACTTTATGTATACAAACAGTTATGCTTTTATCTTTACAGGACAAAACAAATCAGAAAATCATATTGACTATTTCCTTTTCACCAAAAAGAATGGTTATCCCAGTTTCTAAAGTCACTCTAGCCAAGTGATTACAGGTTGTATTTCTTGGATCTATTCTCAACAAGACATTCCCCTACCCAAACCGCCCAAAGCTCATTCAACCAGATCCATGGCTGCTTCATCTGCTTTTTGGTCAGTAACATCTGTTGATATTTGTGCAGTAGCCACATGGTCCATTGCCCATGCCTTTGTTACTTGTTACAAATTGGATATTCTATCTAGAAACCGAGCCATCTGATTTTGACAGAAATTTAACTCTGTCCCTCTTAATACCTCCTGAAACTGGTGACTTTGGTGAAGAGGTGGTGAATTACACATAATGACAATAATTTAGAATTACAGACTTCTTTTATTTCAGAAAATGTTTTGGTTCACATTCTCTTATTTTATCAATAGTTCGTTATTAGTACTAATACTTTGAAAGTTTTCATGATTGTCCCTGATCATTTCTGGATTTATCCCTGATTTATTTTGAGGTCTCTCCCTGATTGGTTGAGAGCTAAGGCTGGGATACCGGAAGAACATAACGGTGAGCAGTAACTATTGCAGCCTAAAGTTTTGGAAAATGTGGTTCGCAGATTTGATTAGCCACAGTAAAGAAAGACATCGTTCTCTACTAATGTGCATGTCTCAGTATTGTGTGGTGTTGACCAGCTTGTGCCTGCAGAAATTACTGCCTGTGGCCCTTGCATTGTGCTGGCACAAGCACCCCCGCCTTTCTCTTTCTTTCTCCCTCCTCCTCGTCTCTCATGTACCCATTCACATCAGTTTTTTCCAAGTTTACAGTACATCCCTGATGTAGTCTTTTTTTTTTTTATTTTTCGTTCCTCCCTTCCTTGCCCTGGCCCTCAGTATTCATGGATGTTTATAGTTGTCAGTAGTGCCAGACATAATTTATTTTTCGGAAACTGTATCACGATTGTAGATCTGTTACTCTGTTAAATCTCAAGTTACTCAGAATAGTATTTGAAGTCTTCTTAGTGATGTGTGGGGCTCCTCCCAGTATTGCCAGAAAATCCTTAAGCATGGCTGTTGAGAGGTGTGGCAGCCCACCACACCCCAATTCATCTTATGCTGTAAAACAAGGTACAGTTGTCTTTGATTTTTGCCCAACAAGCTGCCTTGTCCCATAAGTCGTGGACCATTACATTGTTAGTAATGCCAAATATTATAGAGTTTCATATTTCTTATTAATCAAAGATGCACTGTGATGCAAGACCTGTTGCTCTGTTAACTTTTTATTTACCTTAGAGTAATTTTGTAGAGTGTCGCTGGTGTCTAGTGTTCCCCTCCCCATATTCCTTAGTTTTGAATGCATCCTTTGTGCTGCACAGCCCATTGTTCTTTTTAACTTTGTAGGTGACTTTGGGTAATGGTTACCATGTGTCAGTGGCGTCTAGTCAGGAGTGGCCTTAAGTCAACTGGTGCCCTAGGCAAAAGGGCTCCACGGTGCCCCCACCACACTACCCAGTGCCCCCATCTTGGTCTATCTACACCAAATAAATACTGGAAAAGTGCCCCTACCAGGACGGTGCCCTAGGCAGCCGCCTAGTTGGCCTTTGCCTAAGGCCAGCTATATGTCTCGTGTTTCCCACTCTGTCACCCCAGTATTTCAAGCTATGTTGATTTAGTCTAGAGGATTTAAAGGTATGGCAGCCAACCCCCCCCCCGTTCGTGCATGAGCATGCACACAAAATGTAGGTCACACTCTGTTCCTCCTTACCTGATCTCTCTCCCTTAATACACTCATCCATTTATTTGTATATGCGTGCTAATACAGACGCTTTTTCTATGCATCCTGTATGCAACACCCTACTTGTACTACACACTCATCCGAGATCATTTGTACCTCTTTTTGACATGGACACATGATACCACACATACACATCTTCATACCCCCCCCATGTTTTACACTGTTTCAAGCAGTATCCCTCATTAACTGCGGTTGGTGAACTGTAGCTTTTTGGCCATGTTAACTTATGATAATTGCACAGCTGCATACATGCCTTGCTGCAGGCATTTCTGGGGGAGCATATGGCTAGTTAGCATAGGCCATCCCCTTGGAATGCCTCATTAACATTGGGCAGTCTCCATGTAGTGATCCTACAGACTATGTAGAATCACTGTGGTGGGTCTGTCTCTGAATCTGAAATGGCTGCCATCAGTGGTAGCAGCCCATTTTAGTGCATACTGTTTGTAGTGTTTTTTCCTAAAGCTCAGTTCATATGCACATATGTGTCGTCATCTTTCTCAAGAATTCTGGCCAAAGCCAACAGTAATTGGTGGGGGCAGTATTTAGAAAGACCCAAATCAGGAACAATATGTAAATATTACTTTAATTCAGTGCTTTTACTGAACAAACTATACCATTTTCATTTAATGATTGATTTACCAAAAAAAAAAAAAAAAAAAAAAGTCTTTGAGAATTATAATCGTCCTTTAAGGGACAGAGTAAAAACAAGAGAAGTGTGGTTATTCTGTAAAATTGGAGGACAGATGAGGTGTGTTTGTGGAGGGGGATTTGCAATGCTTTGCACTGCATTATTTTTTCATTCATTTGATCACAGTGAGATGTCTAAGATGTACACAACTGGGAAAGGTGGCTGTAATTGTTGAGCCTGTGTGTATGCATGTGTCTCCATCTGAGTTTCTATACATGTGTGCAAATGTTTCTGCGCCTCAGCATGCGTTTGCATATATGAAAGAGGCTCTGGGTGTGTCCACGGATTCACTGCCTTTGTCATTTTTCTGTTTCATTCTTTATGGTGGCAGTATATTTGAGTTTGTGTTTTTTTGAAGAGCATGACTTTGACATGATCCTGAATAATAAGCTGATTGTTGATGGACTACATGTCAGTTGTGATATAATTGTGTTTCCATTTTTGCAGCATTTCCAGATTCAAGCACCTTACACCTTGAGAGGATCTCTGTAGTCATTCACACTTTTTGCTCCTAGCTTTACAAGGTGTTTCCCAGCACTGAGATGAATCGTCCTCTCAAAACTCTGCTGTTAAGCTTTTTTTTGCATTGTGTTACTAACCAATAGTACTCTTACTATGGAATTTGCACTAGCTGCTTATAAAATGTTGAATTGTCTTTAGGAACTTTTTGTATTTTTCTGCCCTTAAAGGACAGGTTAGTTTTACTTGAAGATTATTGTTGTAGTGCTCTTCTTGACTGTTGTATTGTACCAGGGGCTGTTTGTTTCCAAGATGCTGTAAAAAAAAAAAAAAAAAAAAAAACACAGATTTTACTGTTTTCATACCAAGTACCATGCCTGTGGCCACTCCTTCTCCTCCACAGTGGCTGTAGGAGTGCTCCACGTAAGGTTTGCCTTGGGAGATCTATTGGGGAATATACTTTTGAACTTTTTAACCAGTAATTCTTCAGACCATTTCCAGGCTTTTTATGATTTATTTTATAATTTTACTGAATTAGGTTCTTTCTTGTATGTAACAGATTTTTAAGATTTTAGTGTTTATTGTCATGTTTTTCTGTTCTTGTGCTCTTACTTGCTGTTCAAGTATTGTATGCAAAAATGCTTAGAAGTTAAAGGTGGTTCCCCCAGCGAAGTCGGTACATTTACTGAAACCATGTAGACTGGCTCATGGTCTGTCTTTTACTAAATGATGTGGCTGCCAGAATGAAAGGGGAGAATCCCTTCCCCTCGTCTGTTCAGTACTTTCACTTGTGTTGTGAAAGTCAATGGTCTGCACTCTGGCATACACCTTTTATTGTGCAAGAGAGAAGACTGGATTTCTTGTAATTAGCAAGCAGATTTCTGCCTCTTCTCTTCCCTTCCCAGTGAGTCAACTTACTTGGCTGCATAACTTTAAACAGGGAATAGAGGTTGTTGGATAGGTATGGGAAGAAGGTACATATCTCTAGCATTTATTCTTAGAGTTCTTGACCATTTTGCATGTATGATCTTCTGTCAGAGCTTAGTATGTGGCCAAGTTCAGCTAACTGCAGAATATGCCAGATAATGAAAGAAAGGAGATAAGAGAAACCGTGTTAGGTCTGATGAAAATCATATTGTGGATTCAATTCTTGATCAGCTATATCAGAGTTTGTATAATGGCGAAGCATACCTGCGTGAGGAAGTAGTTCACATCTTGATATGTTAAGTCATTTGTTGGATTCCCCATTTGCTCACAATGTATTTTTGGTCATCCTAGCAGCTGATGTTGAAAGGTAAAACTGGATTGTATTTGAAGTTCACCCAACTCTTCATATGGTGCTCCCTCCCACTCTTCTTTCTCCTGACCGTGGGGACCGCATTTAATAACAAAATGACTCAAAACACATTTTGTTCCACAGAACACATCCTATTATGGATTTTACTTTTGTTGTAATAGAAGGCAATACACTGAGACCCAGTCAGACTGATAAAGACCTCTGTTCGTTTGTCCCCAGAAAGTACATCAGTCTGCAACCTGTACAAGAATTATCATACCTGAGCAAATGTGTGTAAAGAAGAAAATCAGGTTGGTAAGAGTGAAGACTTTTGTTTCCCTTACATAAACGGAGGCATCCTGTATGGTAACTCTGAATATGGAAGTTAAAGATCCAAGATGACCATCTACTAGGAAATAGCTCGGATACCTCCTCATGTTTTTCAGTTTCCACTTCTGCATGTGGGCTGTCTACAGCTTCTAGAATGTTTAGTTCTTTAGCTCTAGTGTTTACTTCATCCTTCCTTATCTGGACCATTTACTTTCGGTGACTCTTGTCAAAAGAGGTCTTTGCAGTGTCATTCTGACCCTTTCATTAATAAAGTCCTTGGTGCCACAGTAAATTGCTGAAATCACTGCTGGCCATTGCAAATTCACTAGCCTTTACAGGAGTTTCCATTTATTTCATGCCTTTTAAATTTTGTCTTCCCAAAAGGAACTCTGAGGTTTAAACTTTAGCTCAGACTTAATCCTCTTTAAATATTCTAAGATCACATACCTAGACAAAGACCCACCACAAGTCACTTAAGAACAAGTTCTCAAGGTGCTATCCAAGTCCAATAACACTCCATACAAGGCTGCCTACTGATTTTAGTATGAAGCATGACTTGTATGACTGCCAGTAGAAGCTATTCCATATCTGCTTCAAAACAAGCTTTGTGCCAGGTGAATGGGGGACAAGAACAATTTATTTCCTTGTGCAAACTTGGAGTTATAATTGACCTGAGTAATTACAGACCCTGAAGCTTGCCCAGTCTCATTTGTAAGCCTATGGAAAAGGTCATTATAGAATTAATACATAAAGTATGGGTATAGAATTAATACATAAGGCATGGGTAACATACAGATTTGCTCAAGACAAATCCAAATTGGACTGGAGCACAAGTCCTCTCTACTTAACCTGGTTGACGTATTTAAAAAAGTTAATAGTGCAATGGATGAGAGCAAAACAGTGCAAACTGCATATCTAGACCTCTCAAAGGCATTTCTTATGATCCCACACTTGGATATTGTAGATATCTCTCCCACCTAAATGTCGATCCCTGTGCAATTCTGTGGATAGCAAACTGGCTTGCAAATAGGACCAAGGAAGTTAAGGTGGGAATCTCTAAAACTCCTAGAAGACCTGTTACTAGCAGTGTACGCCAGGATATAATCCTTGGGCCAGTCAGACCTCCATGATGGCTGCACATTGAGTAACAGCTTAATTCTAGCTCTCCCAGTGTGAAAATTGAAACTCATCAGAAAAGGCCAGTAGACTTCTGTGTTTCTGGGTAAATTTCGGTACCTGGCTAGTAAGTGCACTGCCTGGATGCCAGGAAAAAAGAAGTGCAGAGAACCTGAAGGAAAATCAGCTGCAAAAGGTGAGAAGAAAACACTGTCTAGGTGGAGAAAGTACCACAGCTCTTCAGCACAAAGCAGTGCAAGCTCCCGGCATGACTTCCAGTAAACCTAGAGGAAAGCATCGAACAGCTGCGCACAAATATGGTTAAAATAAACAAAACATTTTAATACATCAACTCAAACAACAAAAAGCTGAAAAAAATGGAAGAAGCTTTAAACAGTTCTTCAGATGAGGTGATAAAACTGCAAAAATTAGAGACTGAAATGAAGAAAAGGCTGGATGAATATGAGACTGCTGAAGAAGAGATGTTTAAAAAAATAGAATTGGAGATAGAGCACAGAGGGAAAACTTGAGTTTTTTTTTCAGTATTATCAGAAAAGCTGGAAAGGAATACACTGTATTTATTTCATGAAAGCACAAATAAGCAACTGGACTGGTGTTCCACAGCAGGAGTTGTTAATTGAAAGGGCACATTGTGTGGATGCTCCAAAACCTGGCTATGAGAAAGCAACCTAGACGATGTAACCCTACCAGCAGGAGTTGATTCTGACAAAACTGTGGTAGAAAGACAAAGTGCTAAAAGTGAAAGATTTGATTACTTGTCTTCGGCCAGGTGAACACTTGAGTAAATGTATTCCACTTTTCATGGAGTGCATAGAAGCAGGCAATTAGTAAATTTATTCCACTCTTCATGGGATGCATAGAAGCAGGCATGAGATTAAACTGCTGTACCCAGCTATTTTCAAAATATTCCTCCCTAGGGCGACAAAATCATTTTTGAAGTACATGCTAAGGAGAAAATATAAAAGATTTCGAACAAAGTGAGCTATGAAACAGGAGGAGATTCTGCTTGTTCTTGTAATAAAGATCACAGACAGACTGTGCCAATTAAGCCTTTCCCAATTTCAATAAAAAATGCTGGAGAGAAGGATGGGATGCACACGAGTTGACTAGAGAGTATGTTGGATGTGAAGGAGCGACAGAGTTTGGGAGATGGAGACTAACAGAAATAAAACCAGTTACTTTGAAAGTGACAAATGAAGGATTACAAAAAAGTAATTATATTTGTGGAATATGACAGAACAATAAAATCTGGAAATCATGGACTTGTGGGGGACTCTATAAAGTATGTACGCTATTTCATGTTATTAATGTTCAGAAAAATACTTAGGGGAGGGGAAGAGGTGGGGAAGAGGTGGGGAGGGGAAGAGGAGGGGAAGAGGTGGGGAAGAGGTGGGGAGGGGAAGAGGTGGGGACAGTTAAGTGTAACGGGAATACTATTGTAAACGAGTATTCTTTGTTTTTTTTCCTTCCTTTTCTCTTAATTTCCTTCAGTTTTGAGAAATGTAGGCACTGCAGTGTAAAAGTATGGTTAAAAGAGCATGACAAAAGAAAAGTGCTTTTTCCCTATCCCTGCATAGGGAGATGACTGAATTAAGACCCTTGGCTTGATCTAATTAGTTTTAAGAGAAACAAAGTAAGTGAAAAAGAATATTGAATACTATAAAGCTTTTTCCACAAATAATATGGTTTAGTACCAGTTTTGTATCTAGTCCTCATGTCTTCATGGAGACAATCTGATATGAGATAATGTTCTCTGAAAGCATCCAGGTGTTTTCCCGAGCTGGGAGAGCTATAAAGCAGACAGCACTTAGTAGGAGGACAGGTTGCACCATGCATCTTAGCATAGATCACCTTTTTTTAGGTTAAGTAAAGTCTATGATTGTGGCTGGCATTTGTTCCTATTTGGAATGTAAAACTTCAGTATTTGAAGACGTACATATTTTTGTGTTAATAGGTTTTAGGGAGGTATTGGGTGTATTTTTTTGTGTGTGAGGGCTTTTAATAAAACAAAGTTTTTTGTAAGGTGTGACATAGGCTCAAATGGATATGACAGGAAACTTATCTGAAAGTTGAACCTGCCAAACAGTGTATGCATGTAACAAAAAAGTTGTTATACATTAAAAGGTGAGAATAACAACTTTTTATTTCACTGGTGCTTTCTGTTGTTGTGTCTTTCGGCTTTTCCCGGTTAGGGGTCGCCAGAGCAGAACTCCGGTCCGCTAATAATTGACAGTAGATTTTTACATGCAGAGTTGCCGGCCCTGATGCACAACCTTCAATGAAGGTACGCCCATTCATGCATGTCTCCACACACAAGACGCTCTAGCTGAGAATCGAACAGGACAACATCTTACTGTGAGGCGACAACGCTACCGCAGCAACACTGGTGCTTTCTGTAATGTCTTTAAATGTCAGTGGTCTCACAGATGAATGCAAAAAAGAGAGTAGCGAACTATGTTAAAAATGTAGAGTACAAATAGTTGTGTTACAGGGGACACACTTGGAAAGAACTGAACATGTGAATTTGATAAAGGTTTTCAGGATGGTTATTCAGAAGACTACTTAGGACAAGTTAAGAGGAGCTCCAATAACAATAGAAGAGTATAAAAAAGATAATGGTAGATTTGTAGCACTAAGGGACTGCTGGCAAGGGATGAGGATTACATTGGCATGTGTTTATATTCCACCTAAAACTTCCTTAATAGAGCTTAAGTATAAGGAGGGTGGCCTAATGGTTAAGGTGATTGCCTTACAAACACAAAGTGCAGGGTTTGAGTTTCACAAGGGATAATTGGCTAGGCTTAAAATGGATCGCAAGGGCAGTTAGCCTAGTACTAACCTATGAACCTAAGAAAATTCTGGGAGAACTCTTCCGCTTTCAGCAAGGAATGTTACTTATAAGTGGAGACTGGAACTTGGTTTGCAGCATTGAAGATGTGTCTGGGGGGAAGATGTGTATGGGGGGCAGAAGGGAAAGTATAAGGAGAAGAGACTTTTGAAGAAATTTATGAAATAATTTGGCATGGAAGACGTGAATTCAGTACTAGGAGTTCTGGGTGAATTTGTATATTCCCCAAGATAGAAAAAGTGGGCTAGGCTAGAAACAATTTTACATTTCACAGAGATGTGCATTTAATTGAAAGCCTTGATACACACCCAATAACCATTTCAGATCATGCACCAATAGTAAAGAAAGTAAAAGCACAGGGTCTTCTTCTTCCTCTTCTTCTTCTTCCTGTTCCCATTAGGGGTCACCACAGCGGATCATCTGTTTCCATTTCTTCCTGTCCTCTGCATCATGCTCTTTCACACCAACCACCTGCATGTCATCTCTCACCACATCCATAAATCTTATCTTAGGCCTTCCTCTTTTCTTCTTACCTAGCAGCTCTATTCTTAGCATCCTTTTCCCAATATACCCAGCATCCCTCCTAAACACATGTCCATACCAACTTAATCTCGCCTCTCTTGCTTTGTCTCCAAACTGTCCAACCTGAGCTGACCCTCTAATATACTGATTCCTAATCCTGTCCATCCTAGTCACACCCAGTGCAAATCTTAACATCTTTAACTCTGCCACATCCAGCTCTGACTCCTGCCTTTTCGTCAATGGCACTGTCTCCAACCCATATAATATAGCTGGTCTCACTACCCTCTTGTAGACCTTCCCTTTCACTCTTACTGGTACCAGTCTGTCACATATCACTCCTGACACTCTTCTCCACCCATTCCACCCTGCCTGTACTCTCTTCATCTCTCTTCCACACTCACCATTACTATGAACTGTTGATCCCAAGTACTTAAACTCATCCACCTTTACCAACTCTACTCTCTGCATCCTCACCATTCCTCTACCCTCCCTCAATTTACACACACACATTCTGTTTTAGCCCTGCTGACCTTCATTCCTCTCCTCTCTAAAGCATATCTTCACTTCTCCTGGGTCCCGTCAACCTGGTCCCTACTCTCACTACATATCACAATGTCCTCTGCAAATATCATAGTCCACGGGGCCTCCTGTCTGATCTCAGTCTGTCAACCTGTCCATCACCACTGCAAATAAGAAAGGGCTCAGAGCTGATCCTTGATGTAATCCCACCTCCACCTTTAAACCTATCTGTCACTCCCATCGCAGTCCTCACCAATGTCACACTACCCTCGTACATATCATGTACCACTCTTACATACTTCTCTGCCACTCCCGACTTCCTCATACAATACCACAACTCCTCTCTAGGCACCCTGTCATATGCTTTCTCTAAGTCCACAAAGACGCAATGCAACTTCTTCTGACCTTCTCTGTATTTCTCCAACAACACTCTGAGCAAATATTGCATCTGTAGTGCTCTTTCCAGGCATGAAACCATACTGCTGATCACTAATCATCACCTCCCTTCTTAACCTAGCTTCCACTACTCTTTCCCATAACTTCAAGCTGTGACTGATCATTTTTATCCCTCTATCATTACTGCAGCTCTACACATCACCCATATTCTTAAAGATGGGTACCAAAACACTTTTTCTCCACTCCTCGGGCATCCTCTGACTTTCCAAAATTTCATTAAACGATCTCTTTAAAAATTCCACTGCCATTTCACCTAAGCACCTCCATGCTTCCACTGGTATGTCATCTGGGCCAACAGCCTTTCCATTCTTCATCCTCTTCATAGCTGAGGGTAATGAAATAAAAATGAGACACTGGCACTTTCCCACTTATCTGTTGAAAAGAGAGGAATTTATGTAATGGGTAATTCAGGAGCAATTAGAGAAGATAACTATATTTTCAGAAGAAATTTCCAGGGAGTGGTATACAATTAAAGGGGAGTTTAAAAATTAGGGTGGAAATAAAAGGGAGATACAGTTAAGAAGTAACAAGAATTTAAAGGGACTGACAAATGTTAAAATATTGCAGAATAGGGGGATTCTCACAGAACCAGAGAAGCAACTGTAGAATTCTACACAAAATGGGGATTACCTCAGTAATATGCACTAGTTCAGAAAGATTGCTGTTGAGCAACTGTCTATTTGATGATAACGTTAGAGCACAAAAACTGTTAGCTCTGACTTGGGCAACAGAAAGTAGAAAGCGCTGTCTCCAAGCTTGGGGAGCCTATAACAAGGAAGGTAACGAGATCCTGTAGAGGTATTAGAAATATTTCAGAAATTCTATGAAAGCCTGTATAAAGCAGAAAAATATGGAAATCCAAGAAAAGGTACAAATGGAAACGTTTATGGAAGTGTTAAATATGCCAAGGTTGGAGGTAAATGAGGCTCAATTACTAACTGGTTATACATCAACACTTTATCTGATCTCCTCCTATCCTAACAATCTACAGGAAAATCCCCAGGAATAGATGGTATTTCTGTGGATGTTTTGGAAGCTAGGAGGGAAAAACTGAAAGATTTGAAAAGTTTTGTTTAGCAGTATTTTAAGAAGAGGAGAAGTACCAACATCCTGGAGGAAAGCGGTGGAAGCTGTAATGCCTAAAGAGGGTAAAGATCCATCAGATCCAGCTTCATATAGACCCATTTCAATACTAAATCATTATTATAAATTTTGTCTATAATGGCTAAAAGAATGGCAAAAGTGATGCCAGAATTGATAGATATGGTTCATTGTGGAGGGGAGGCAAACATTTGACAACATTAACAGAGCATCGATGATGTAGGGAAGCAGAATGTAAGAAAATACCATTGTTTGTTTATGGGTCTTAGAAAGCATTTCGTGTAGTAAGCTGGGGGTTTGAGCAGGGCAATGGAAGCATTTGCATTCCCCGATAAAATCATAAAGTTGATTTTAGGAGGATATATGAGGGATCTGAGGCAAAAATTTAAGCGGGTGGGGTCCTCTCTGGTAATTTCTGCTTGAGCAGAGGAAGTAGTCTGGGATGTCCCCTCTCCCCTTCATTTGCATTATATTTAGAACCATTGGCAAAGAAAATACGGGACTTAAAAATTTCACAGATATAATTGGTATGGTAGTAAAGAAAAACTGGCTCTATTTGCAGATGATATTTTAGCCTTGACAAAACCAGTAAAGGACATTACAGTGTTGTGGAACATTTTGAGACCGTTTCACATCTTTTCAGGATACAAAAATAATGAAGCTAAAACAAAGGCAATAGCTGTAAATTATGTGCCCACACACAAATTGGTTCAGCATATATATGGGGACATAATAAAATGAATTATATGGAGTATGGATTAAAAAAATGATTCTGGTGTGGCCGCTAAGGATGTGTGGGAAGAAACTAAACAAAAGATAATACAAAAACTGAGAAATTGGAAGCTCTGTTATAATGGATATGGACAGTAAGATACAAGCAGTTAAAATGTTTTTAGTCTCTCTAGTCTTGTACACAGGTCAAGCATATTTTTTACTAATCTGGAGAAGCTGTGGCTGGTAAAGAGATTGAAGGATTTTTATCTGGGGGGGACTTTAAGAGTCAAATGGGATAAGATGATTGTTCCAGTAGAACAAGGCAGATTGGGATTACCTGATTTGAAGGAGTGTTTTACAGCTACACAGTTAAGGCTCCTATACATAGCTTAAGCAGAAACCTGTAATTCAAAGTGAAAACTGATGATGAAACGGGGGGGGGGGAGGCTAAAGAAACCAGGAGAGACTGGGATTTTGGATGCAGACCTTTAAGGAGAATAGCAATAATTACACAGAATATTATATTCATAAAGTAGCAAAAAGTGTCTTAAAGAGCTAAGTCAACATGGGAATGTAAGAGAGATTCGGCCAATAGAGATTACTGCAGTTAGGGATACAGGCAGTAGGCAAGAGGGGGGCTGGAGTTTATTGCAGAAAACTGGCAAAGAAACCAAGATATTGGGAGTAAATAACTAGAGAGGAAAATGTAATAGAATGGGAAGACATCAAGAATTTATTTGAACTGCAAATTAGAGATTGCATTCCCTATCTAGGATTGATTTTGGGCAAAGAGAAAGAAGGGGAGTTTCTAAATGAAAGACCTACACTGGTAGAGTTTTTAGTAGAATCTAGAACAGAAGCTGCCATTAAAAAAGGAATAATTATTAGAGCATACAAAATATTGCTTAACTCGAAGAATCAATTGGAGGTTAGAAAGGATTGGGAAGAGAAATTGGATAAGCAATTCACAAAGAAACAGTGGGTGGATATATGCATGAATGTCAAAATGTGTAACAAAATCCTAGAAGATAAGGTTTTTGCTTGGAAATGTTTACATAGATATTTTATACCCCAAGTAGACTCCAGAGCATGTTTCCTCAGGTAGACTGCAAATGTTGGAGATGTGATGGGGAAGAAGGAGGTAATTGGGAGCATATCTTTTTGGAGTGTAATGAGTTTGCAGACTTTAAAGATTCCCTGCAGACTGCTCTGTTGAGATACTGGGTGAAAAAATTGGTGTAACTAAGGAAATTTTTTTTCTGAGCTATGATACAGAATCGGAATTGCCTAGACATAATGAGGCCTTGCTGAGTCTAAATATGGTGGTTGCCAAAAGAGCAATTACTAGAAAATGTAAATCTTGTCTAAACCAGCTATACTAGAAGTAGGGAATATAGTAACAGAGGTAAAACAACTGTAATTGGGGTATGTAAACAAGGGTAGGAGTAAATTACATATGGGAAAAAATGGGAATTATGGGAGCAATACGTAAAGGGGAGGGATGAGGTTTAAAAGAAGGCAGGACTTGAATGAGCTATGTAGTGTTTAACTGTCCGTGATTGGGTAGATAAGTGATTGTATAATGTTTGCAACTAGGATGATGTCAGTATGATTTGTGATGTAAAATGTTTGCAGCTGAGGTTATGTAAATATGGTTTGTTTTCATTTATAAAAATGTGTGATTGCCTATGTCATGAGTGATTAAGATATTTCTTGTTTAAACAAAAAATCCTTTGGCCACTCGTCTGGCTATTACTTCTCCTAAGGTTAAACCTAATATTAAGGATGATTCCAACCCTAGTGTCATAAAGTCCACAGAAGACACAAAGATCCTCAGAGGACCTATACCAAACCCATAGCTGGTGACAAAATTGTGGATTAGAACTAAATGCCAAGAAGTGTATAGTTGTATCCTTGGGCAAGCATGACTCCTGTAACTAAACTGACAGTGAACTCTCTTTGGATCACCATATATCCATTGTTGGGAGGAAGTCCTTTTTCATTGCACAGGTTTTATTTAAAGGTGTTGCGTCTAGGTTCAGGGATATCATTGTTCATAGATAAGTACTAGGCTAAGTGCCCTTGTGGGGCATTTTAAGCCTAGTCAGTTACCCCATGTCCGAATCAAACCCTCACCTTGTGTTTGTAAGGCAGACACCTTAACCATTATGCCAACCTCCTACCCCTTTACCCTTCCACTGTACCCACCACTCATTAGGCCAATCCATTGAGTGTAATGTTCCTTTTGGTATTTCCCTATGTAAACACTTTTTTTTTTTTTTTTTTTTTTTTTTAACAACTGAAATGACCACAATGCTTTCTCAGTGTAACAAAAAAAACAAGGGCCTAAATTGTAAAAAAATCGGTTGGCCTTTTCCCTCTTCTTGGTATCATGTAGACTGAGAGGTGACCTCCGTCTTGCTTATAGAGCTTCAACAGACCCTAGTCTGTCAGACCTATTACACTTTCCAAAGTCCAGTGGTGTGTATTCTGCAAAACAAATACAAACCTACCCCTTGAATGTGTTTCATCATAAAGAATACAGTTTCAGTGGAACAGTCTTCCACTTCACATACTGCCAAGTAAGTACTTCTCTTACTCTCGTCAAATGTATGGGTAACTGCAAATTCATTCCTGGTTTAACACCTTCAGTCCCCTATGGATAGTGGAAGAAGTGTTTGTCATGGGTTCATAGGTGTTTACTAGGTTAACGACCACAAGGGCCTTTTTAAAGCCTAGCCTTGCATCTCAAATCTCTGACAAGTTCTGATACCCTTGATAAGTGTAAGTGTGGGCCTGGGACATGACCCATTTACATGTTACCAGTGTCCATTAGAGACATAGGTGCAAACCAGGGATGAATTTCCAGTTATCCAAGTTGCAGTTGAATTGGTTTAGGGAGGAACTCTGCTTCACATGGATGGCAAGCCTGTTCCATAGGTATGTATCCCTGAGACTACCTCGCCTATCTCTCCAGCAGGTCCTGTTTATACCACAGGCAAGCTTTAAGTCTTTAGAATGGGTAATTTTGGTGCCGTTTGTTTTACGGATATGCAGGAGGTCCATCTGAGTGGGGTCTGACAATGCCCTGTATGTCAGGCATAGATCTCCTCTCAAAAGCCTGTAGGAGACTGAATCCAGGGCTAGGGCCTTGAGGTGGTCTGCATAGGACATTTTACTTGTGCCCTGCATTCATTTAGTAAGAGACCTCCGTGGACGTTCCAGTTGTTGGATATGCCTGGTTGGGTACATACCAAAGGGGGCATTGTACTCCATGATAGGTCTGATGAATGCTGAACACAGTGGAACAATGAATTTCTCTGACTTCGATGCTATACATTTGTTTATAAGTTGCGCAACATAGAATGATTTCCTTACCACTGTAAACAGGTGATGGTCAAAGTCTAGATTACTATCTGTGTGTCCCAAAGTCCCCGACTGGTGGGTCAACTCTAAGGGGTGTGTTGTCAATATGATAGCCACCAGGGATAGATGACTTCCCAAAGGATACTAGTATGCATTTCTTGGCATTTAGTTTTAGTCCATGGCTCTGACACCAGGTTTTTTTTTTTTTTTTTTTTTGGTCAGCCCCTCTGGGTGAATATTTGTCAGTGTGAGATTCAATGACCGCTCCTAATTAGCAGTCCTCTGCAAATTTAGTCAGCCAGAGACCACTGATATTGGCCTTGACTTCTGAGAAGTAAATGCCAAAAAGGAGTGCTACCAGGACTGATCCCTAAGGGTGTCTACTTGTGACAGGCCTGTTTTGTAGAGTTGGACTCTACAAAACTTCCTGGGTCGTGTCTGTGAGCCAATTGGCTATCCACCGGGTGACATACGGGTTTGTACCTAACCTCTTGAGTTTGTCAAGAATGCTCTAGTGGAGTATTGTCACATGGCTTGGCCAGGTCAAGGTAGGCAGTGTGTACGGTTTTGCCCTCGTCTGTTGCTTTGGTGACCTTCTCAAAGAAGTCCAGCAGGTTGAGTAGGCATGACCTGCCCTTGATGAAACCAAACTGGGTTGAGTCCAGTGTCTGGAGATTTACTATATCTCTGATCACCTCCATGATAATTTTTTTCCATGGCTTTACATATATAAGACTAGTGAGGCTTATGGGTCTGTAGTTTCCAGGGTCTGTAGATTTCCTACCTTTGTGCGGACAGATAAATGTTGCCTTTCTCCATTCATGAGGCACAAAGCCTGTTTGGGCTACAGTTAAATAGAAATTCCAGAGGCCCTGATAGGTCATGTTTCATGCTGTTTAGAAGGCATCCTGGGATATTGTCTGGGCCCATTGATGCAGTGTTCTTGGTGTTAGAGCTTTGTAGGGGGAGTTATATTTGATGATATTACCTGAGGGAAGGTTGAGGGGGAAAGAGCTGAATTTATCAGCCCGAAGGTTTTCTCCATCTTCTGGCTCGGTATAGGTGGCTCCATTTGCAATGAGCTCTGCACACAATTATGTATTGCCTTGGAGGTTGTGGACATGGCTAAAGAATGCCTTTTGGTTGTTCTTGGTCTGGGAGTCCAAACTTGCCTCAAATTTGTCTTTGGTAGACTTTATTTGTCCTCTAAGTTGTTTGTTTAGTTTGAGAGTGCTTTTATCCTGTTGGTGGTGCAACTCCTAATTTTTGCCCTGACTTTCTTCCTCCTGTTGTACAGCCTATTGATGTTGTGATTCTACTAGGGTGGCTTGTTTTTTGAGTTAGTTATGTACTTCCGGGTGGGTACAGCTGCCCCTATGCAGCTATTAACTTTCTTGTACAGGGTTTCTTTGAACAGTTCTGTTTTCAGGATTTATGGGGGATGTGAAATTTTGCCAGGTTCTCACTTAATAGCAGTAGGTTAGCCTTAGAATAGTTCCTGAATATTCCAGGTTTAGCTGAGGGTCCAGGTTTTATTTTTACTTCAAAGGACACCATTTTGTGGTTTGACCTTACCAGGGAAGGCATTACGTAGGAAATGTGCAGCAGTCTCCCGTATAAGTATGGACCAGACCCAGTATAGTTGCACCCCTGTGTGGTGTATTGACTATCTAGTCCAGGGAGTTTGTGTTTACAAAATCCAGGAATCTATGTGCATGTACGTTTTTGGTGTCGTATAGGATTCCTTGTTAATAGTGGGGTAAGTAAAGTCACTCATGAATATGGTCTTGGGTTGGATAGTTAGGGTTTCTTTTTTTTTTTTTTTTTTGTTGTTGTTGCGTCTTTTGTCTTTTTCCCGGTTAGGGGTCGCTACAGTGGAACTCAGGTCCGCTAATGATTGGTAGTTGATTTTTACATGCCGAGTTACCAGCCCTGACGCGCAACCTTCAATGAAGGTACGCCCATTCACGCATGTCACCACGCAGAAGACGCTCTAGCTGAGAATCGAACCGGACAGCATCTTAGTGTGAGGCGACAACGCTACCGCAGCACCACCACAGCGGCACTAGGGTTTCTAATGAGTTTAAATACATGGTATGGGCTTCCTGGGTCATAGAGGGGGACCTATAGCTTGCAAGAACATTGTATTAGATTTTACCTATGATTTGAACATGGAGCAGCTCAAGTGCATTGTTCTGTTTGACCAGCCTTGAAGTATATTTATTTTTTTTTTACTCAACAAATTTTTATTTTGTTTCTTGAGAAGAAATAAAAAAACAGTAAATTTAGATTACAATTCAATAATAGTAAAAGGAACAAAAACATTATTTACAATATTTACAAGTGACCCAAAGGAGAAACAGTACAATAATAATTAATAAAAAATCCAGAGAAGAAGAAGAGAAAAAAAAAAAAAAAGTCCACGAAAGTCTATATCTCTTTGAACTCATATGATGGAGATTGTGTCTAGTTGCATTACTTCTATGAGTGTAAGTATTTTATTCCAGGGGTTGTCTGACCATTTTCTGGGGAACTTTCTTTCTTCCTTGACTTTTATCTCCTTTTGAGCAGTCTCCTTAAGTAGAAATATAAAGTCTTCAAAACACAGAGGAGTTGCAGATTTCCACTTCCTTGTGATACACTTTCTGGCAACCGCCAGAATAGTACATAAAAGATATTGATCTCTTTTATTCATAACTACTAATTCATCTATATTCAAAAATTAAAGACTTTGTTAAAACAAATGTATCATTATAAATAGCTTGAAGAAAATTGCCAATTTTCTCCCAAAACGTTTTAATACAATCATAAAATATATGAAACCAATCCGCTTCACAGCTTGAAGAGCATCTCCAACAAATAACATTTTGATTTGAGTTGAATTTAGCTATTTTATTTGGAGTATAAAAGGCTCTATGCAAAAATTTCCAGGTGAAGATTCGCCATGTTTGTGTATTAGAAGTTAGTTTAATGGAGTATAGAAGATTATTTTTACAATCATTTGACAGATTTGTTGATAAACCTCTAAATATAAAATTCCAAGTGCTTTGATCTATTTTAGCCTTGTAGACTATTAAAATCTTGTATAGTTTAGATGTTGAATTTGGCCAGTTATGGTTATCATAAATCAGTTCTTGAATATAGTTTATAAGTTTTGGCTTAGACTTGAAGGACGAATCATTAATAATTTTGCATAAATTTTTAGAGTAGAGTAAAATTTTCTGGAGACTTACTCTGTCTACATTTATTGTATTAAATTCATTTGTAACTTGTTGACTAGTTAATGTTTTAAGATTATTTATGCATTGGGCCCAACATATGAGATTATTAGATTCCCAATTAATGAGGGTGTTATCATGAATTTTCTTTTAAATTTCTTTGATGTATTAAATGGTAATAACAGTTCAAACCATACTTTTATGTCAGGATTTGAGTTAATAAAGGATCTGAATAAATTATAAATATTATTTAAATATGATAGATTAGTAGGTTTTGTTATGTTATTTTGAAGATTAATGCATAATATATGCCAAAATCTATTTTTGTGAATATAGTGTGATGTATTATTTATTATTTTGTTTTCATTTAAAAAAATAATCATATGTAGAGATTTCCAAGCAGAAGAGAAATTTGGATTTACCCAGTTTAAAACTAGTTTAAAAATGGAGGCTTTGATATACGTCTCTATATCTGGAAAATTAATTCCCCCTAATTCCCATGGTCTAATGTGATGAGAAAAAGCAATTCTATTCCTTTTGGCATACCAAAGAAAACGTAATAGGGTTTTGCTAATTTCTTTCAGAATTTTTTTATTTGGAATTATAGGTATTGCTAGTGCTATATAATTAAGTATATTTATTTTTGATGTAAATAGAGAGACCTCCACCTTTAGACCCTGCTTGTAAAGTAGCTAGGCTAAATGTGTGGAAGGCATTACAATCTTGCACTGTTGGTGTGCTATCCAATGTTTTAGTCCATGTCTCAGTGACAGCACAGACGTCAACATTCTCTAGGGTAAAGAGCGCTCCTAGGGAGTGGAGTTTTTTGTTTCAACTCATAGCATGGTAGAAGATGTCCTTGTTCATCCCATCTCTAGGTTATTTGTATGTCAAATATGTGCTTAAAACTGCCATGGTAAAGTAAAGTTGGTCTTTTTAAGATTGTCACAAATACATAGCCTATAAAGTAACTGAACCTTTAAATGTAGTAATAGAGGCGCTACCTGTTATGGAGTTTGTGTTGGGATGTACTTGATGGGTCTCCTCTTCCATGGCCCATTGTTTGTAGGCTAAATGATTTTTGCAGCATTAGGTAAATTGTTTATAAACCATTCAAGTTCAGTCCCCAGCCTATTTGCATGTCAAAAAAGAAAGTGAAAATAGGAAAAGTGAGTTCCACAAGGGATGTGTAGCTGATGGCGAGCATTTTTTTAAACTGTATTTTACCTGTAACCCAGCACCATAATTACTAATCGAGTGTGGTGGTTTTTGATAAGCGGTTTGATTAAGCTTATGGCAGAAATACAAAAATGAATTGCGGCCTCCAGGAATATGTTGCCGAACTGACATTAAAGAGGTGGAACTTGCCAACCCAACCTATTGTTCTCTTCCCTGCGAGATGACTAAAGTCAAGCAGCAGCTAAAAACAACTGAGGCCAGGTTTGAATATACCGTGGCAAAGCTAATTGATCCTGAGGACTGTTCCAGTCACAAAAATATTAGATTCAAGGGCATACCAAAAAAAGTTGAAGATAATGACTGTGTGTCCTCTATGAAGCAGAAGCTGGCAGACTTGTGTGATATACCGCCACAGGACATCTGCATTGAAAGGCTGTACAGGTTCTGCCTTCTACCAGCACAGTGATCCTGGTTCCATCAATCCTTAGTGTAGTTTCCTTTCTCTGCTTTATAAGCGAAAGTGCTTTCTGCCTTTTGGTCATGTGGTAAAACATTTATGGTCACTGGTGTTGAGATTTGGGCTGAAAATGGTTTTGCCTTTGACAATGGACTCAGAAGTGTTGCTTTGCGTTTGGCCATTGTTTTTTATGCAGGTTCAGTAACTAGAAGTGTTGCCTGTTTTTTATCCTGCACAATTGAAAAGGGCTTGCACAACTTTAGAACAGTCGAAGAGGCTATCCAAAGGCTGCAAAATTACTCATGTAGTGATCCAGTACAAACAGCTGCACAGCAATGCTGTATGGAGATCTCTGCTTCTTCAACAAGTCAAGGAGCCGTTTCCTCTTTTTAAAAATTGCATTATGTGGTGGCAGAAAGCAGCGGTTGCTTTTAATGTCCTCAGAGTTGTCTTCTCCACTAGTTACTTGGCGGAAAAAAAATGCCAGTGCTATCTTATTTTGCTGACTGGAGCATATGGTTAAATGCAATGCTAGCTTTGATGGTTATAGCTTTAATTGCTTTTTCATGGCAGTTTGTGTTTTAAATGATTACTAGAATGTCTGAGTATGTGTATACTGATTTGTCCGTTATGTACTGAGTTTGGATGCTTTTCTTACTTAACTATAAAGTGAGCTGCAGGATAAGTAGTGGTTGTTAGTCACTTTGCCAAAGGGAAATTGCTTGTATGAGAGACTGAGGGAGAGCTTCTTCCAAATTGGTTAACTCCTACTAGAGAGCTGATGCATAGCCTTGCATATACCTCTCTCATGGGGTGGTGTTTCCTTCAGGTAGTATTAAGAGGTATACTTTTTCGTCATTGGGGGACAGTTTTACACTAGTAAATACTTAGCTATTTTCAAAACTACCTTTATTTTCTGTCGCATGCTAAAATATTTCTAGTTTTGAAATCATGTCTGTTAAGAGCCGAATAGTCTGTTATCCACACACAGCTACTTGCCTGGTATATACTTCGTGTCAGTTTAAGCTAGAGAATGTACTGATTTGTTTTGTACCTTAATTTGTTTTCTCTAAGAATACATACATATACGGAGCTTGTTTTGAATGTAAGTAGTCTCACTGTTCCAGTTAAAAGATCTGGAATGTTTACATTTATAAAATGTGTAAAACTCTCCTTTAGATTTCTACAGGCGATACATTTGAAGTTAGGGGGTTATGGGGCATGTTTCCCTGCTTATCCTTCAGGAGGAATGTGAGGCTTAGTTGTTTCAGTAAGGAAGAAAGTGATCAAGAGGGCAAATATTATTTAGGTCAAAGGTAGGCTTGATGGCTGCTCAGTAACATTGGTGAGTTCATATATCCCACCCTCTTAACCTTCTCTTAAAATTATGCAAGATTGGCCAAGTTTCCAAGAAGCATTAGTTATCTGGATGGGGGACTAGAGCAGAATAACTTATGAATTATACTGAGGCCCATGATTAATAACATATCCCCTTACATGGCAAATCTTTTTGTCTATATATGTGATAATTTTAATAGTTGTATATTTTTATACATGAAAACAAACCATATTGACATAGTGTTTGCAACTAAAATTATGTCCTTAATGGGATTAGTAGATCCCCATTACTATTTAAGGCTACTTGCTTCCATTTGTACTTGTTCATACAGGTTTACTTCATTTTTAGTATTTAGATGTGCTTAATTTCCAAATCATGTTCCACTTCAGCTAGTAATTTTCCTTAGACCATGAGCATTTGTAATGTCACTGGAAACTTAATTTGTTCTTGTGCAGGGGACTGTCCCTTAAAATTGGCTTGCTACCCAATTTGCTTACTGGGCAGGGCTGGGGGATCCTATAAAATACTTTTATTCATATCCAGTGCATCTGACTGCAAAGTTAAGGACTTATCCTGTGCAGATATGCACCTTCATGGGATCACATTATAAACTGTTCCTTTATACTGATGACTTGTTGATATACCTCACAGAGCTGCAGGGTGACTTGCATAGAATTTTTCAAGCTGTTGCAGAATTTGACACTCTCTTTATTGGGTACAAAGTGTTTAAAAACGGAGGTAGTGAACTTGTATATTCTCCCTGTGCTGATTTTGATCAGCCACTTTTCTTTCCTGGTGCATTATAGTCCAATGCTATATTTGGGGCTGCTTCTTGTTAACTAAGTCCACCGAACTGAATAACTGTTAATTTATCGAGTAGGACTCGGAATCTGATGAAACAAAACTGCTTTTGGCTTGATATGGTGCAGAGTACAAGCAGCTACACATTTTTTTCTACTTAGTCTGCACCAGTTTCAGGCCTTCAAGCTTCTCTGTCTGCTGCCCTCTTGAAAAAACAAATCTCATCTTAAATCTTCTATGGAATGGAAACTACTGCAGGATATGCAAGTACATATTCTCTATCCCAATGCTGTGAGGTGGGCTAGGTCTGTTGGGATTTGAAGTCTGCGGTAGAGTTATGCATTTTAGAATAGTCATAGCTGTATTAACTGAGCTTTACAGTTCCCTGTGGAAGCTTGATCTCTTTCTTCTGGTTTGGTACCCGGGACTTTGAGTGCTTGAAACTACGTAGTTTTAAAACCCCTTACAAAATGCTCACTTTTTTTATTAGAATTCATTTGGTAGGCCTTCAACAAAGTGCATGATGGACCTTGTTTTAATACTATAGTCTCTCTGACTTTCTTTTTTTCTTTTAAATGTGTTGCAGACAAAAATTTAGTTGAGACATTGCCCAGAGTTTGAGGCAATGGAGGCATATGTTGGGAGGGTTATTTCATCTGAAGTATTTAGCAGGCTTTCCAAAAAAATCAACCAGAGGATTGACCTTCATTGATTTCTTGGTTTCTGGAGAACCTGCACAGTGGGTAGCTGTTGGGGGGGGGGGGGGGGTAATTAAGCATTAAAGGATTGTCAATGGCCAGGGCTTATGTCACTGAAAAAATGTGGTGGTGTGGGGAAAAAAGAACTGAGCCTCTCCTTGTCTATAAAGTTATATAGAAGGATTTTAGATTTCCAGGCATGTACCAAAGTCCAGGAAATGACATTTGTTTGCTCTCAATGTCAGACGTTGTATACCGTATGCTGTTTCCCATTGTTTCGCTTGTTTGCTGGAGGTGTGACAACCTTGAAGTAGGGGACTGGCTGCATATATTTTGGGCTTGTCCCAAACTGTTCTTATTTAAAGGGAAATGCAGATGGATTTGGATCATATGTGGAGTAAGAGGGTAAAACACCACCCCTAAGGTTTTGTTGGGAAAAGATGGAAGACACTGTACAGATGATGCTTCAGCTGGCAGCAGTCTACATGATCATGGTATGTGTTTAAAAAAAAAAAAAAAAAACATTGCTAAGAAATGGAAGCAAAATTTCACTTGTGCATTGTGAAATGTTAAGTTATTGACCGGGTTGAAACACACTGAGGAGTATTGCTCGTATAGACTGCAATACCATAACTAAGGGGAAATTACAGTTTCTGTCTAACTGGATAATATAGGGAGATCATGCCCTAATTGATTATCATTGAGTATATTAACAAATCTTTATTCTACCAGACTTTAACAATGATTTGCTAGTTTGAGATGAGATTTCTCATAGTTTATTATTGCTCATTTTGGTGAGTTATGTTGCAAAGTCATTGATCAGACATGGAATGTATCAGTAGTTAACCGTGTTGAGTTCCTGTTGGTACTCTTCCTGTTTTGATTCTGAACTTCAGTAGTTCTTGACTTTTTTTATTAATTACATACTTAATGTTGCAATCATTTTATGTATGTATGTATGCATGCATGTATTTACATATTTACTTTATTTATTTATTTATTTTACTGACTTTTTTACAAATTAATTTATGTACTTACTTTACTTATTTACTTTTTTACTTTTTGTACAAATGAATTTACCCAGCAGCACGCAGTTGTAGCCAGACACTGCCTAAGGGCCGTGGAATGTTCTCATAGGTGCTCACAGAAGGCTATATGCAAGATTACTACATGGGCCCATAGACATGATAGAAAGCAAGCATCCAGTTACTTAGAAACTGTAGGTCACCTTCATTAGCCTGTAAAAAAGGCACTTAATTGGTGGATAGACTTTGGTAGCCTGTCTAATAGTATGAGCCCTCCCTTATTTATTTTATTTTTATTACTTATTTTATTTAATATTTGTTTACTGGGAAAGTCCGACTTGGAACAAAGCCAATTTTCAGCGGAGGCACAGGGAGAAATGCTCTAGATGCATGTCTTTATAACACTGTAGGAAACCGCCTGGAGAAAACCCACACAAATGCAGGGTGGATATGCAGACTCCGCACAGAAGGCAGCCCAGCAGAAGATCGAACTGGAGAAAACCCTTGCTGTCAGGCGACAATATTACCGCTGCACCACTGTGCTGTCCAAAAGACGCCCCTGCCAAGTATTGAGTCTAGGACCCTCTGAACTACAGTCAGAGCAACACACCACTAGGCCAACTCAGCTCTGTCAACCATATGTCTTCTTCAGTAATTTAGCAGCTGACAGATTCTTTGGATTATACTTCGGAATCCACTCCAGCAATTTCTCTGCAAAGCAACTGGTTATAATAAAGATCTCTTCACATCAACCTGAAATAAATCTGTGCAGAAAGCCTTGGCAACTTTCAAGAACATCATTTCTTCCTTTTGGGTTCCCCCCTTCATATAGGCTCATGTTTGAGTTACTAAGCATGCAGTCCAGGAAACTATTGAGACTAGCCCAGTTGCTGCAGAGTACTGTCTGGTTAAGTAACTTGCCCAGGGTCAGTCACACAGCAGAGAAAGGGAGGCTGACTAAATGAAAACCTAGACTACCAGAAGCTGCTAATATTTCTTACACACCACATTTGTATGGTGCATTATCAAGCAAAAAAACACATATATTTCAAGCCCTGCAGACAGATGGGATACTCTGCAGAATCTTTAACGCCTTTATTAAATTATCACTCAAGACATAGGCAAACATACATTTTGTATAAAAGAAAATCATATTAATGTCTTTCTGGTTACATACATTATACACCATATATGTTGTCTGTGTCCTCAGTCCATCATTACATAGCTCAGTTTCTGCTTTCCCCAAAACCTCACTCCTTCTCCAGAACTTTATTCTGCATGTATTGTTCTAACAGTTTCCATTTATTTCATGTAGTTTACTCTTTCTGATACAGTTTATTTCTTTTATCTCTCTTTTATAACATCCAGTACTTCAAGTATGACTGATTTACACTTTGATTTACATTTTGTAGTATTGCCATTTTTGGCAGCCACCAGAATTAAACTTAAGGCCTTACTATATCTAGGTAGTTCAGGTCCTGTGTCCCCGCTTCAAATAATCATTTCCTTAGTTACACCCATTTGCTCATCCAATATTTCTGACAGATTACTCTGTAGGGGATTTTTAAACTCTGCCAACTGATTGCACTCCCAAAACATATGTTCCCAGATACCCCTTTCTTCATTATACCACCATTTGCCATCTACCTGAAGAAAAAAAAATCTTTGGAGTGTGCTTGGGGTATAAAAATACCTATGCAAACACTTCTAAGCAAAAATCCTAAATCTTTTAGACTTTGTTACATACTTGGGAGCCATACACATGTCCTCCCATTGTTCCTTTTTCAGCTGCATATTGCAGTTTCCCTTCCCAATCTTTTTCTAAACATATCTGATTCTCTATAGTTGTTGTGCAATATGTATATGCCCTACTAATTATCCCTTTTTAACCGTTTCTGTGCTAGATTCAATTAAAAACTCTACCAGAACCCTATTCTGTTCTATTACATTTCTCTCTCTAGTGATTTTCTCCCAATATCTTGGTTCCTTTGACATTTTTCTCCAGGAAATTCTAGCCCCCCTTGCCTATTCTCTGTAATAGCTGTCCTCTTCCGTGACAAAATCTCCTTTCTTCATTCTTATATCGGCTTAGTTCTTTGAATACTTTTTTCTACTTTTATGAATACAATAGTCTGTATGGCTGTTCTCCTTAAGTATCTGCGTCCAAAATCCCCCTCTCCTTTTTTTCTCGTATTTCCCCGTTTTCATTGTCATTCCTTTCCACTTTGAATTGTAGCTTTCTGCATATGTTGTGTATAAGAGCCTTAATTGTGTATCTCAAAAATATCCTTATTCTAAACCTCCTTGTTCTATGGAAAGGATTAACTTGACAATTCCCCTCTTCCCCTCCCAGCCAAAATCCTTCAACTCTGTTAATTATTATCTACAACGTCTCCAGTGGTTGATAAAATGTGCCTTACCTGTGTATAAAACTAAAAGAACTAAAAAAACATTTTTCCTGCTTGTATCTTGCTATCTAAATCCATAGACAAGAGGTTCCAATTACTCAGTTTTTGGATTATCTTTTTTTTGTTTAATCTCTTCCCACATATCCTTAGCTGCCATGACGGCATCCTTTATAACCCATACTCCTAAGTACTTAATTTTATCATGTCCTTATAAATTATGAATATTGCCGAACCAGTTCATGTGTGTATACGTAGTTTATAACTGTAGCTTTTGTTTTATTTTCGTTAGTTTTATATCCTGAAAAACCTGGAACTGCCTCAGAGTGTTCCACAACACTGATGTCATTTTCTGGTTTTATCCAGGAGAGAATAATGCCATCTGCAAATTAATGCCAGCTTTTCTTTAATACCATACCAAGTGTATCCTTTAACTTCGGAGTCCCTTATTTTCTTTGCAGTGGTTCTAAATATAATGCAAATAAAAGGGAAAGAGGACACACACCTGCCTGGTTACTGTGTTGCAACAACTTATCCATTGCAGCACTCCTAAAATCCCATGTTACTTTGTCAAATGCTTTCTCTACATCATTTTCCAGCATCAGTAGCAGTATATTCTTATATTTTGCTTCCTTCTGGATCAACATTTTCCTGTTAATGTTGTTGAATATTTACACCCTTCCACAAAAAAAAAACTACACTGAATGAATGTCTTTCTTTCTTTAATTTTTGGCAACACTTTTTTACCAGTATAGACATAAGTATTTTCTTCAGTTAAAATTGAAATGGGCCTATATGTAGCTGGAGCTGATGGGTCTTTACAGTATTTAGTAGTACAGCCGGTTTACCTTTGAAAGGTTGAAAATCAACCTACCGAACGGTCATTTGTGCAAACCGGAATGATGAAAATCATCAGTCCGATCTGCACCGAAGTTCGAAAATCAGCTAATCGAAAACCAGATTCGCTGATTTTGGAACTTCAATTCGAAAGATAAAGCACAATGCAGGGGGGAGAGTGCACCCACTGCACCCCCCCACTTTATTATTCTAACTCCGAGGTCACACTACAGTGGGGAAAGGGTCCACCTCCCAATCCCCACTATAGTGCACCTCGCACCAAAAATGCCGAATCTGCAGTGAGCGAATGTTACTGTTTATTCGCTCATTGCACATTCGATGCATTTTGTTTTCGGTCTTCCGAAAACTTGAAAACATCCTTTCGGACTTTTGTATTTCACACATGTGCGTTGCGCACATGTAAAGGTAAACCGTACAGCCACCACAGCTTTTTTCCAGGATATTGGTGCTTTCCTTTTAAAATACTGCTAAGCTTAAACCTTCTAGTGTCTTACCACTTTCTTCCCTCCTAGCTTCAAAACTTACACTGGAATACCATCTATTTCTGGAGACTTCCTGCAGATTGGTTGCATATCAGCATGTTATTTCATCTCCTCCTATCTTAACTGTTAATTGAGCCTCGACTATAGCATGTTATTTCATCTCCTCCTATCTTAACTGTTAATTGAGCCTCGACTATCTCTAATCTTGGCATATGTAAGTCTTCCATAAATATTTTCATTTGCGCTTTTTCTTGATTTTCCACATTTCTTGTTATGTATAACTTTTCATAAAATTTCTGAAATAACTCAGTACTTGTACAGGATCTCTGGTTATTTTTCTTGTTATAGGCTCCCCAAGTGTGGCAACAACTCTCTTTACTGTGTTTCCTAAATCATTGTGCCAATAGTTTTTGTGCTTTTGGAGTTATCAAAAAAAAAAAAAGTTTCTTCACAGCAAGCTTTCTAAGCTCATGCATGTTTTCCAGGTACTTCCTTATTTTCTGTTTAAGACACTGCAGTTTTGCCTCTTCTTGCTCTGAGATTCCATTTGTTCGGTGCTACTTAAACCTTTGTCAACTCCTCTAAATAATTCTTGTTACTTCTTAACCATATCTTGTCTTTTATTTCTACCCTGTTTTTAAACACCATTTTCATTTTATCCCACTCACTAACTACAACTCCTGGAGTGCTGTCTCTCTCTCTCTTCCTTAATAACTCCCGAATACTTTCCTCTACTCATACCTTAAATTCCTCTCTCTTTAACAGGTAGGTGAGGAAAGTGCTGCAGTATCTTATCTTTAATTCATTGCCCTGCATTTTTTCCTTGCTAATTATTTGCACATGATCTGAAATAGTTACTGGATGCGAGTCAAAATTCTCTGTTAAAAGCACGTCCCTGTGAAATATAATTTTTGTCTAGTATAGCTCATTTAATTTGCCTTTTGGAATAATATGTAATTTTCAGTTTTTATTACTGAATTCATGTCTTCCATATCAGATATTG
The DNA here is from genome assembly GCF_019279795.1 of Protopterus annectens. Lineage (NCBI taxonomy): Eukaryota > Metazoa > Chordata > Ceratodontiformes > Protopteridae > Protopterus > Protopterus annectens. The sequence continues at coordinate 930,778,429 of NC_056729.1, forward strand.
TCATAATTTGTTTCAGAAATCTATTGTCTTATATTTTCTGTTTTTGGCCCCTCAGACACATCCTCATTTATTGCAAAGCCATAAGTAATATTCCTTGCTGAACGCTGATATTTCTCCCCAAATTTTAAAGCTCCATAATAGCATTTTTCTGTGGAATATAAATAACACGTCAGCATAATCCTCATCCCTTGCGAGTAGACCCTTATTACCACAAATCTGCTTTTATCATTTTACCTCTTCTGTCACTATTGGAGCTCACCTAGCAATTAATACAAGTACCCCTTTTCTGTTTGTCTCTGATACTCTTCTTAATATCTATCCTGAAATCCTTTCCTTATCAAAATCACATGCTCAGTTCTTTCCAAATACATCTCCTGTAGCATTGCTATTTGCACTCTCCATTTCTTAATGCAAAAAAAATTGTCTTTTTTGTCTGTACTTTTTGAGACCATTTACTTTCCAAGGCAATATTGAAAGTGCTGCCGTTATAAGTCATTTCATCCTGTTATATATGACGGCTTTTTAAAATGTCTGTTTCCAGCTTTTGTCATACATGCACCCAGTCATGTTTGGCAAGTTGATCCTTCATACAGTTTTTCTCATCAACATTGGAACATGTCACGTTTTACAAGACTTTTTGTTTTAATGAAAACTTTCAAAAAAAAAAAAACTTGCACTCTCAGAACACCCCTGTAACTTGTCAGCTGTGTGTGTTAGTATTATGGTCATCATCAAATAATGAAGTTTAACCCTCATAATAGAAACAATGATCCCAAATAGACAGCTGCAGACACAGGCCATCATAATCATCTTCTTTCGGCCACAGCAGATCATCTATTTCCATTTCTTCCTGTCCTCTGCATCTTGCTCTGTCACACCAGCCACCTGCATGTCGTCTCTCACCACATCCATAAACCTTATCTTAGGCCTTCTTCTTTTCCTGTTACCTGGTAGCTTCATCCTTTGTATCTTTTTACCAATATACTCCGTATCCCTCCTCAGCACATGTCCAAACCAATGTAATCTTGCCTCTTTGGCTTTGTCTCCAAACCTTCCAACCTGGGATGACCCTCTAATATACTTATTCCTAATCCTGTCCACCCTCTTCACACCCCGTGCAAATCTTAACATCTTTAACTCTGCCACGTCCAGCTCTAACTCCTGCCTTTTTGTCAATGCCACTGTCTCCAACCCATATAATATAGCTGGTCTCACTACCCTCTTGTAGACCTTCCCTTTCACTGTTATTGGTACTAGTCTGTCACAAATCACTTCTGACACTCTTCTCCACCCACTCCATCCTGCCTGTACTCTCTTCTTCACCTCTCTTCCACACTCACCATTATTCTGAACTATTGATCCCAAGTATTTAAACTTTTCAACCTTCGCCACCTCTACTCCTTGCATCCTCACCATTCCTCTATCCTCCCTCTCATTCACACACATATATATTCTGTCTTAGTCTTGCTGACCTTCATTTCTCTTCTCTCTAGAGCATATCTCCATCTCTCCAGGGTCTCCTCCACCTGTTCCCTACTCTCACTACAGATCACAATGTCATCTGCAAACATCATAGTCCACGGGGACTCCTGTCTGATCTCGTCTGTCAACCTGTCCATTACCATTGCAAATAAGAAAGGGCTCAGAGCTGATCCTTGATGTAATCCCACCTCCACCTTAAACGCATCCGTCACTCCCACCGCAGACCTCACTGCTGTCACACTACCCTCGTACATATCCTGTACCACTCTTACATACTTCTCTGACATTCCCGACTTTCTCATACAATGCCACAACTCCTCTCTAGGTACCCTGTCATGTGCTTTCTGTAAGTCCACAAAGACACAATGCAACTCCTTCTGACCTTCTCTGTACTTCTCCATCAACACTCTCAGAGCAAACCTCGCATCTGTAGTGCTCTTTCCTGGCATGAAACCATACTGCCGATCACTAATCATCACCTCCCTTCTTAACCTAGCTTCCACTTCTCTTTCCCGTAACTTCATGCTGTGACTGATCAATTTAATCCCTCTGTAGTTACTACAGCTCTGCGCATCATCCTTCTCCTTCTTCTCCAGTGCAATCTTGTCAAAATGCCCTTGAAAGGGGTTTTGGTTAAGAGGCCTCTAAGAAAACCAGTGGCCCCTCCTTGGGATTTTAATTTTGTGTTGTAGAAGCGAACACTCGCTCCATTTTCAACCAGCTAATCCAGCTGACTTGAGTTTCTTAACATGGAAAACCGTTTTTTACTCATTGTTCTGACCTCTGTAAGAAGAGTACCTGGGTTTCCAGCTCTTATGGTGAGTCAAACCCATCTCATTTTCAATAAGGGCAGGGTTTCTTTGAGAACTAATCCTTTTTAATACCTAAAATGGTATTTGAGTTGTACTTTAAGCCAAGCTGTCAATCCCCCAATTTCTTTCCCAAACCTTAAATTTGTGGCAAATGAGTAAAAGCAGACAATCCACCAGGCTGAGTACACAAAAGAGCACTTTAATAAAACCACATATAAAAACAATATAAGAAATGCATGAGCGCTTTTGGGTCTGAGCCCTTCATCAGATAAAACGCATGCAAAAAACTCATCTTATTTAAAATTAACCAATGACGTCTCAGTATTGCACACTCCTCCTTTTGAGGGCTGGCTTCAGTGGTACTACCCCGTTCAAACCAGATTCTATCTGCTGCTAGTTCAGTGATCATTTTAGCTCATTGAACTCAGTACAATTCAAGTCCTCTTCCCTTGTATCAGACTTCATGGCTTGTAAAACAATTAACTTAAAAATATGATTGGAATTATTAAACGCATGCTGATAAGGTGCATTATGTTCATTTACATAATCTAATAGCAGATAAATGCTTCAAAATTCTTTCAGCATACAGTTTGTTTTTCCCACATAGAAACGGGTACAATGTTGGCACACAGGTAAGTAAGTGACATTATATGTACCACAGTCTGCAAAGCTATTCAAACTATATTCTTTCTTTGTAACTGGATGTGCAAACTGATTATTCTCCAGAATATAGGAGCATGCTTTGCATTTTCTGCATTTAAAAGTTCCCTTCCTTTGAGTCAGAGTCCTTCGACTGTGTGATAGGAACTCGTATACAAACTTTTACAAGTTCGAACCACATATGGTCGAGACCATAGGTTAGAATTTGTAAAAGTTTGAGCGTTTGAATGGAAATCTCCATAAGCGGAGGTTTCCATTCAGTTCAATGTGGTGCGATCTCGGAGTTGGTATATTTAAGTAGCGGGGGGCGTGGGGGTGCCCTGATTACAATTTATTTTGTCTGTTTTTTCCCGTACTCGAAGTTCTGTAACTTCGAACATAATGGTTCGACCATTAGGTGTTTGGAGTTATGGAACTTCGACTATGTGATGCAGACCCTTTGTATACACCTAGGTTCATGACAGAGTATGTCCTAAAGAATCCTGTTATTTCCAAAACCAAAAGAAGGCACTGATCCCACAGTATTACTTATCTGTTTGCAGGACCTTCCAATTCCATCTGACTTCACATATGCTACCCGCATCACTACTATATGTTAACATCATGCATGCTGTGTTGATACCCCTGTCCATAGCTTTACTTGCATTGGGTCCATTATTACCCTGGGTCATTCTATCCGAGAACCATGGTTTGGCACTGTCATTCCTATTACATTTACGGATACTAATGGCTTGTTGGACATTTTTTACTCATTTGCCACAGGAGTTCTATATTTGGGCAGCGACAGGAGTTATATATTTGGGCAGTGACCTTTCGTGAAGGATTCCTGTTTTTATTCATTTGTTTCTGGAATCCAGGCACACATGGCTGAGCAACGTGCTAATGAAGTAGAACTGGAATATCGCCCTCACAAGAGACATAATTATACTTTCGTGGAAAGGGTGAGAGGCAATGAAACCACAGCTTTTAATCCTTTACTAGGTCTGGATGTGAGTACCTTAGCAGGAAGTGAGATGGATACTGCAGCTGGTGTTCAGTAGTGAAGTGGAATTTTCAAACCTAACAGGCACTTTACAGAACCGTTTCATGAGGTTGAAGCATTTACAATGGCAAAGATTTCATTTGGAGGCATGCTTGTGCTTCAAAATAGTCCAGAGAAGCTTAAGGGTGCTTTGCATGCCCACACAAGTTGAGAATTATCTAGAACTCCTTGCACAATGGCAACATATTAACTTAGAAACCAACTATTCATATATGAGGCTGTTGATTCAGTTTTTTTCACCACAAGAAAATACTTTGGTGAAAGATATGTTGAGGCTTTACAGAGTAAAATTGAGTCTCAGTATAGAGAGGAACATCATATTAATAGAGTGGAAGATATTTTTTTGCTATTTTGACATATGAAGCAAGACTACAACAAACAAAAAAACGAGAAAATGGTTAGAGACTACCGGGAGTTTACGAATGGCTACATTTTTGTACTTGACTGCAAGAGCAACAGCAAGTATTAGATCAGGAGAGACTTGTAAATAGACTAGCTTCTCTTAAAAATTTCAAAGATTTTTGCAGCTGTAGATAATAGCGGGAGTGCTCCATCTACGTTGAGTGCTCAAGAAGCAAACCATATTGTTACTATAGCAACGTCAGGCGAGTCCAGTCAGTCACTACCTTATTCTTCTATTCAGAATGCCACTAAGGGATCGCCTGATCTTGCGTGCACGTCACATGTGAACGCCAACATGGCAGACACTTCTGAGAGGTTGTGAGCATGTCCTAAGAATAGTACTTTGCCTAATTTGCCATCTTCTTCTTTTCCACATTTACCGGCTCATGTGAAGAAGAAAATGGACCAGAAACTCTGCTTTTCCCACAGCAGAGAACCAAAGAAACGCAGAATTTCGAAGTGACTGGTGACTGTAATGACATTGTGTTTAGCATATCTGGTTATGTGCTTTCTGATGAACAGCTGTATGTTTTGAACAAAGGGAAGAATTTCATCCCAAGTATTAATGCAAATTACAGTGATGTGGTTCTGGATTTAATGTTCTTTGCTAGGAATGTCTCACTGAAATATTTATTTGGTAATGCTCCAAACATATCTGATGTTAATTTGAGAAAGCTGAGTACTTTTGTACCTCCCTATGCACCCAATGGTTTTTACCTTTTTGAAAGTTTGTGAGGATAATTTAAGGGAGTTATTAAATAATGAAAAGAGAAAACAGTATCATAACTTGACATTGGCACAGAAAAGGTACTTTATTTACTAGTTAAAGATAGTAGGATTATAGTCAAACCTACTGATAAGGGTGGGGCAGTGGTAATGATGAACCGTGAGTTTTACCAAGACAAAGGTTTATCTTTATTGGCAGATGCATCTACTTTTGTTCAGATCTCCCCATTAGTAGTGAGAACTAAGATATGTCCTATTAAGAATGAGTTAATGTTCTTAGAACAAGGAATATTGCAAGAGGACCTATTGAAATTTTTCTGGCTGGATTTTCCTGTTATACCTGAGTTTAAGGCACTTCCTAAAATACATAAGGACTTATGCAACCCCCCCCCCCCCCCCACTGAGACCGATTGTTTCCGGGAGGGGTTGGGTTATGGAAAACTTCTCGATATGGGTTGAGAGCATGTTAAGACTGGTAGTACAGGAGTTTCCCAGAATTTTGAGAGGTATGGGTCATTTCTTGTCTACACTGTATGAATTTTTAAGGACAGATAATTATGATTTTTTTTATTGGTAGCATTGGATATCAGTAATTTCTTCATGGTTATTAATAATGAATATGGTATACCGGCCATAGCCATTTTGACTTACAAAATGGATTTAGAAACTGGTAAAAAGAAACTTGTTTGTGATGTACTTATTCTTGAGAATAACGTTTTTATATATCAAGGTAATTTATTATAGGCAGAAACAAGGTATAGCGATGGGCACACCATGTGGCAATTTTTACGCAACCTTGTTCTGGCTCACTGGGAAGAACTTGTAATTTTTAACACAGCACATGACTGGAAGCCACAGCTATGCCACTGTTAGATTTGTGGATGATATTTTTGTCTTATGGAAGGGTACTTTTGCTGAGTTGGTAAGCTTTGTAACATATTTGGGAAACGGTAAGGATTTTTTTTTTTTAAGATTTACTATGCATCATTCAGATTAAAGTATTAACTTCTTAGACGTATGGTTAAGCAGAGATGGCACATGGCACTTGCATTCCTTTATAGAAAGAGCTGCTGGAAGAACAGTCTCCTGTCCTTTGACAATATACACCTGAGGCATACTTTTGATAGTATAGTTAAGGGACAAGTTAATAGAATATCTTGATTATGTACCAGTGATTTACAGTTTGAGAGAGCGATGAAATTCCTAGGTACTAATCTAATGAAGAGGGGCTATAAAGTCCAACAAGCCAGTAGTAACAGTAAATGTAATAGGAATGACAGAGCCAGACCATGGTTCTCTGATAGAATGACCCAAGTTGATAATGGACCCAATATGAGTAAAGCTATGGACAGGGGTGTCAACACAGCACGCATGATGTTTACATATAGTAGTGATGTGGGTAGCATATGTGAGTTTATTAAACGGATTTGGAAGGTCCTGTATACAGGTAAGTAATATTGTGGGATCAGTGCCTTTTTCTGGTTTTAGAAAGAACAGGAATCTGAAGGACATACTCTGTTGTGAACCTAGGTGTATACAAAGGGCTTTGACTCACAGGAGGGGAACTTCTAAATGCAGAAGATGCAAAGCATGCTCCTTTATTTTGGAGCATAATCGGTTCGTACATCCCGTTACTAAGAAAGAATATAGTTTGAATAGCTATGCAGATTGTAGGGCACGTAATGTCATTTACTTAGCGGTGTGCCAACAGTGTACCTACCTCTTTCTATGTGGGAACAACAAACTGTATGTTGAAAGAATGTTGAAGCATTTATCTGCTATTAGATTATGTAATGAACATAATGCACTTGATCAGCATGCGTTTAATAACTCCAATCTAAGTTTATGGTTTTACAAGTTATGAAGTCTGATATAAGTGGAGGGAGTTTGATTAATTGTACTGAGTTCAATGAGCAGAAATGGATCATTGAACTAGCAGCAGATAAAATCCCTAGTTTGAACGGGGTAGTACCACTGAAGCCAACCCTCAAGAGGAGAAGAGTGCAATACTGAGATGTCATTGGTTAATTTTACTTTAAATACGATGAGTTTTTTGCATGCATTTTATCTGATGAAGGGCACAGACCCGAAAGCGCTCATGCATTTCTTGTATTGTTTTTATATTTATTTATTTATTTATTTACGTTTGTTGACCGGGAGTGTCTTGTGGTTTTATTAATGTGTTCTTTGGTGTACTTAGCCTGGTGGATTGTCTGCTTCTATTCATTTGCCACAGGATTTGTATATTTGGGCAGCGACCTTTGGTGAAGGAGACCTGTTTTTATTCATTGAACCTAAAAGTTAGGAAGAAAAGATGCTCCAAACCTTCGATGTCTGCAGACAACATTTTTGCAATCTTCACAGAACTAAATTTTTCTTATCTTTTGATAAGTTGTTAATTTCTTGTGAAGTAACGAAGAAAGGACAATATGAAGGAATAGACTGTTTCCAAATGGTTGTCTAAGGCTTATTGCCTTTTTTGTACTCACCATAACAAAAGTCTTCCAGGCAGTGTCAAGGTCCACTCTACCAGAGCATTGGCTTCATCTGTGGCTTTTTGAAAAGGGTTAGATTCTAGAAGGTGCTGCTTCTTCCTCTGTATATACTTTACAAAACACTATAAGCTTGATTCTTTCTCTCTGTTCAGATCACACTTTGCTATGACCATTCTCTAGGGGCTCCTGGACTCTTCTTCCCAAATGTAGTTAGTTAAGGTAATCTACACATATAGCTCAGGCTACTGCAGCAGCATTCAATATGATGAATGTAGTACAGTTGTGTAAGCAGACCTTACCATAGCAATAGATGTTTGAGTGATCACTGCTGCAGTAGCTGCTCCCTCCCTGCTTGTTTCTGGTGTGTTTTTATGCTAATGTGTGGACATTTTTTTTCCTAGCGTTGTCCTTTCAGGGTTCAGCCTATTTCTCTGCTGGCAGGAAAGCTCAGAAGGGCTTTGAGGCAGGTAAACTTCACTCTGTCATTGCTCAATCTGGTGAGTGGTACATTTTTGTGTGTCTTGACTATGGAATCTGCTATGACTAAAGTGTTAGCAGATGTACTTGGTCTTGCCACCTTAATGGCTTCAGCCTGTCAGGTTAGTGACTAATTTTTGTTGTTTTCTGTAGTGTTTGTGCATGTCTTGTCTGTCCATTAATTTGATGCTGTGTCTTTCTTCCCAAATCTCTTCCTAGGAGGTCCTTGTGCTTTAGATGGGGACTTGAGTACCTTGCTTATAAAGGCTTGTTTGTTTTTCTAGGACATGATTGGTATGGTTATATGAGGTATGTATCAGAATTGACAACATGCTAGGTATGGTATGTAGTATTTGAAGAGAGGTTGGCATCCAAACTTAGTAGATACTTAAACCTCCCTCATATAGAATAGTTTTTAAGAAGACTTGAGTAGTTGTCAGAGAGCATGTGATAGTTCTTGTATCACATCTGTCTATGCTCCTACAATCTCTGTTCCTATTCTTGTCAGGCTAGCAACAGGAGGCGAGATTAACTGCGACTTCATGATGATTTGTGCCTGCGTAAAATGAGTGCTACTGAAATGAATTTGTAGAAAGGGTCTATATACTAGAACAGTAGCATGATCAGAATTTAAAATAAATGTGGGGGAAGATGATTAAACCATTTAATTATTGCATTGTATACTAAGCAAGCAGGAAGATAAGAGGAGGATCATCTCGAGCTTTAGCAGTCTAAGAGGAAGAACTTTCCATTTCAATGTATTAGTGCTCATTAGCATAAGCAGCTAATATAAGAATGGAGCAGTTTTTAAATAATTTGTAGTAAAAGCAGTCAGCTCGGGAGCAACATAGGTTGGCTGGGTGGGCACTCATGAGTATATGTAATTCAGTGGGAGAGTAAAACTATAAATAGTTTAGACAATTAATATATGTTTCAACATGCTTTTGCTAGTAAAATATGGCGGTATAAACATCTGATTATACTTGTAATGAAAAGCTGGATGTAATTTAGATAACAAACAAGTGATAAGTGTTATTTGAGTGTTTGACGCTCAGCTGTCACAGATATCAAAACTGCACGTATACGTGGGGTTACCTTTAACATGTATTCAGAGTCTTGTTTTTCCAAATAGCCCACTTAAATTTTAATGTCATACCACTTTGAGTATTTGTGTTAGCATTCAGGTAATTTAAGCTTATGCATAAGAAAATGTGTCTCTATTGAGGGGATATGTCTCTCTTCTATCCCTTGGTGATTGCCCCCATCAACACTAACAAGTGTGGTAATCACATCTCTCAACAGTTCAGA